>NC_066559.1:12538126-12613126 GCF_024679095.1 Eriocheir sinensis
TATATATATATATATATATATATATATATATATATATAATATATATATAATATATATATATATATATATATATATATATATATATATATATATATATATATATATATATATATATATATATATATATATATATATATATATATATATATATATATATATATATATATATATATATATATATATATATATATATATATATATATATATATATATATATATATATATATATACACAGTACCCTCTCGAGTTTCGCGCTTGCTTCATTCTAAAGGTATAGCGTTAAACTCGAGGATCGCGAAACTCGAGGTATTGAAATACATGAAAAGTGCTTATTGGTTCCGGCCCGTGGAAAGAAAATTATGTTACGGTTTAGGAGAGAGAGAGAGAGAGAGAGTAATCCCTCACCATATCGCGGTTCACCTGTCGCGGTCTCGCTACATCGCAGATTTTTAAATTGTATCGTATCGCAGATTTTTTGCTACATCGCGGGATTTTGCGGTTTATAGATATTTTTATATATTTATTATTTCAAATATTTTTGCAGTAAAATAAGCGTTTTCTAGCCTAAAAAATCAAAACTAAAAAAAAAATTGAATTTTATGCCGTTAAAATTGCATTGGTTTAAAAGTGTAGAAAGTGTTTAGGAGTACAGGAGGTCCTTGACTTACGACGGAATTTCATTTCTAACGACGTATCGTGACCCACTTTTTTATTTTTGATTTTCCGTCGCGGCCTATTGCGGCATTAGGCTTTTCCCTGGTTCACTCCTCCTCACTTCCTTTCTTTCATCTCCCTCTCTGTCCCCATATTTTTCTCCTTCCTTCTTATTTCTTTCTTCTTTTCCTTTCCCCTCCCTCCCAGTTATGCTCTTTTAATCTCTTTCCCTCCCACTCACACCTTTTCTCTCTCCCTTTTACCTCACCTTTATCTGACCCTCCCTACCTCTCTCTTCTTTTCCCAGCCCATTTCCTCCACTCATTTCCCTTGTTTCCTCCTTTCTCACACCCTCTTATCTTTAGCCTTATCTCTCACTATCACTCTTCCTCCCTTTCTCCTTCCCCATTAGATTATATGAACACACACACACACAAACACACACAAGAAGAAGAAAGGAGAAGGGAGTGGGGAGGGAGGGTCAGTATCGAGTCAGGTCAGGTCCACACACACACACACACACACACACACAGAAGGGGAAATGGGAAGCCTGTGGGGATGGAGGGGCAGAAGTCAGTCCTCATGTCCTGACTGAAGCCCTGACCTGACTCTCTCTCAGGACCTGACCTGACTCTCCCTACTGCACCTCCCTCCCCACTCCCTTTTTCTTTGTTCTTATTTTCATCCTCTCTATCTCTCCCTGTTTTCTCCACGCCTTTTCTTTGTTCTCCCTTCTTACATCTTCCATTTGTATTTTTTTTATCTCTCACTTTGTCCCTCTCCTCCTCCCTTTCCCCTTCCCTGTATTTACCTAGTTGTGATATAAAGGAAGTGAGCTACGCTCATATTGTCATGCCTCTGAGTATTCTTCCGCCCCGCTCAACAAACTAGTTCCTGCGTGAAGTTCGTATTTACGAGGCAAATGTCGGAAGTCGATACAAGAATTATAGAATCATTTATTGGCTATCAGGGATATTTTAGCCAGTATATAAGCCGAGTGGCTTAAAATTACTCATTCAAAGGGCAAAAAGTGCCTACCGGTGCACTCGGGGAAAAAAAAAAAAAAAAAAAGTCCTGAAAGTGTCCAGCTTGTTCGGGTCCGACTTATGCAGGGTTTACTGTATAATATATATATATATATATATATATATATATATATATATATATATATATATATATATATATATATATATATATATATATATATATGTATATATATATATATATATATATATATATAATTTTTTTTTAATGAACATAAAAAAGATTTCCATTGTGTCACGTTCTTTTACAGCCATAGAAGATAATACTAAACAATCCATCATCAGCACAAATTTATGAAAAAAAGGTAAATTCCTTGCACCAGTAACAAATTACAGGATTTAACACCAAAGTTGTGAATGTAATCAGAATTTAAGCTTAACTATATCCTGCTCTGTTCATGCTTTGAAAGCCATAACTTAATATTACTGTTATTTTGTGGAGGAATCAATATCATTAAATAACTTCAGAAGCAATAACTGCAACTCAAAAGGATTATCAATGCCAAATATGAACACAAAATACCTTCCATGCAATAACTTTTATCATATGTTATCCTGGCCTTGGGTGTTGTAAAGGAAGACAGTTTCAAATGTATCAATCACATTCTCTTTTATCAAATAAATATAACTGATGCTATACATTAACAATAACCATAAATTTAAAAAAAGCTAGTGCAAACAAGTAAATCATAAAAATTGTACCTGCATGCAAGGACATTCATGAATTTGATACACGCATTCAATTCCATAAATAACAATTATTTCACAAATGCCTTGCAAGTAAATGTACGTCACATATTACCAAGCAAAATGTAAAGAAATACCCAGCCCAAACTGGACCTTCAATGCACAAGTTGGTAATTGTAAACATTATGTAATAAAATAGTAATAATAAAAATATAAAACCTTCAGTACTTCCAACTGTGGATGGAAGTTTCCAGCTGAGACTGTAGCAAGTAGAACATACCTCTGGCATCAAGGCCAGTTCCATTGTGGGGCACTCAGTGGGATCAAGAGATGGGTATGTAAATAGGACCAACAACTTGACACTTCAGGGCAAAAACTACACTATGAATCAGCTATGCACAGTACGAAACAATATCTTATAGGAACACATGACAATCACTAAACGGATGTTTCTAATATCTCAGTCTTTCATATGGCTTTCTGAAAACTTAAACGGATTTCAACATTTTCATTATGTCTACATATTAATCAAATATTTTGCTCTTTTCAGATGAAGAGACATGAGGAAAGTTCCCAGTTATAGGCCCTAGCTATGTAAGAAGTTAGACATTTTAGTATTCTTAAATGTAGGCACAGTTGATACTGAGTAGCAACTGAACAAACATTAGGGAATCATATTAGCACACATTTTATCTGTGGTTGCATCTGGTATATTAGAAAAGCAAATCAAGCAATAAAAGCAATGCACACCGTACATGTACACAAGATGACATGATTTTGACTTGTGGAAAATATTAATGAAAATAGGCAGAAATAATGTATACTGCTTAGCTGAATAAATTTAAAAACAGGAAAATATTTAAAACATAAAAATGTTTATGGTGATGATGCAAAAGGGAATTTGGTGTCTTTCAGACAAAACATATTTTGAAGTGTGGAGGGAAGACATCACATTAAAAACAAACAATGAACTGCATGTCCATTAGCTTATTAATCACATTAAATCTTTGAGGAAATTGTTTGATGAAACAAGCATTAAATAGTAAAAGATAAGAAAGACAATAAAAAAATTGAGAAAATTGTCTGATGATATTAAAATCTTGCATGGATAGGTTCTACATAACCAAGAGTTAAGAATTTGATATTTTCTTCAGATTTTTTTTTTTCAGAACTACAAACAAAAACCTTTTGCAGTGATATTGTAACAGATGAGTCAAGGGACTTTCAAGATAATATCTGGAAAAATAATGCTAAACAAAGCAATGGAAAACTGTAGCATCACCCAAACCAAAAATCTACCAATATTTCATACAATATTTAATAGCTTAGGGGTATTCGGTTCATTAGAGTAAAGTTGAACTGTACATCACCAGAACTGAGTGAAGTACATATGAACAAATAGAATGTGACTAACAAAATGAATTCTGCCTTTGACCAAACAATTATATTTTCCAGTGACACACTGCCTTTGCTAATATTAAGCTTTCATCTGCTTTATTTTTTCCTTTGATTCTTTTAAGGAAACTATCACATTAATAAATGAACCATTGACTATACTTGCCTTATTTGGCCCCATGCAAGTCATGGCTGTCTCTAAAAACTTGACTACCTTGAAAGACCACAAACTTCCAAATAGTGATAACATTCAGGGGCATGCAATGACCATCCTGGTAAACATGCCACTGGATAGTCAGCAAATAAAACAACAAAATATATTCACAAAAGATGTAGCTGAATGCAGACTTTCTAAACCCAAAAGTGAACTAAACCAATTTTGTTGAACAATATTCATTCTTTTTATCCAATTTGCCTACTAACACATTAACCCAGTAGCAGTGACAGGTCAAATCTGTGGCTTTACCATGTAGCAGCAACGGGCCAAATTTGTGCCATGATATAAATCCCCCCAAAAAAGATGATACATAATCTGATCACAAATGCTTTGATAATATTATGAAATGGTTTGTGTGAGTGATGATTTTTTTCTCATTTTTCTCGCTTAGAGGGACCATTAAGAAACATGATCCCCGCTGCTACCAGGTTAAATATGATGCAGATTTGTCAGTTATCTGTAAACCAATGCCTTACATGCTATGCCCACTAAATTATCACATGTATGCTGGTAATAAAATGAAGAGATTAGAGCAGTAGCAGAGATGAAAAATGAATGTCTTACAATGTAAAAAATAATAAATACAATAGGAAAGTTTGAAAGTTTCGTATAGTCAGCGCAACATCTGTGGTCACATGCCGGAGAGAGACAGAAGGGGAAGGAATTATAGAAGGGAACAGATCCCAGGAGATGGGACACAACCCCCAATTAATACCTGGTACCCATTCACTGCTGGGTGGACAGGGGCGTAGGGTATCAGAAAAGCCGCCCAAATTTTTCCACTTTGCCTGGGAATCGAACCCGGGCTCTCTCGGTCGTGAGCCGAGTGTGCTAACCACTGCACCATGAAGCCCCCCAAAATACGATAGGAATACTGTATAAATCATTTAATCTGAATCCCACTCATCTGAAAATACCGTCATATTTTTTTGAGTCAGGAAATCATAATCCAAAAAATCCTCGGTTTGAAAATTTAAATCAATAAAATTATAACCAGAGAATATAACCTAAAAGACAGTCCTTACAGGATTAGTAAATAAAGTTTCCTAAATTGCTTTTGGCTCAATATAGTTAGGTACATTAGCAATCTATTCCTGGATAAAAAAAAATAGAAATTGCCATATGGAACAGTATTATTATATACTGATGGATAACCCTAACCCTAACTCAACCTTCCCTTCCTCCTTCTTTTCTTTCTGGTAGAATTTAACATCAAAGAACACTACTTCTGGTGCCAAATGTTTGGGGGAAATTTTTCAAGTGTTTGCCCCTTCTGGGAAAAATCCTGGATACGCCACTGCACTCAACCACCACCTCCCTCTACTACATAACATTTTTTTCCTACAACCCACTGGGATTTAAACCCAGGACCCCAGAGATGCAAAGCAGACACTCTTGTGTCAAGTTAAAGGGTACCCCATGACTTCAGGTCTACAAAGCTCTTATCTGTGTCTCAGGCCATTATATGGCTTCTCCAATTTAGACGTCCTTTTTTTTCCAGCCTTTAGCATTGGTACGCTTTCTTGATGGGACCTGATGAACAGACCCAGCCCATAATGGTGTAGCTGCTTATGCTACCTCCTGGAGCTCATTTTTATCCTCTTTAGAGAGTTTATCCAGAGTCCAGTTTGATGGGTGGTCTTTATAACAAGATGTGGGAAGTCTTTGGCCATTTGGCAATGACTGAAAATGGTCAGCTTGTAGCAGTGGGCAGAACTTAAACCCGGATTCTCCAGGACACTGCGCCACCATGCTGACCACTCGGCCACCACCTCCCTCTACTACAGATTTTTTTTTCCTACAACCCACTGGGATTTAAACCCAGGACCCCAGAGATGCAAGGCAGACACTCTTGTGTGAAGTTAAAGGGTAACCCATGACATCAGGTCTACTAAGCTCTTATCTGTGTCTCAGGACATTATATGGCTTCCTTTCTCCAATTTAGACAACATTCTTTGATTTTTAATTGTCTTGTCATCACATTCTTCCACAGAAATGTGACCTGAGGCCCCCTTTGAGAGATGCAAGCCATTCAACTTCCTGTCCCTTACATGGGGAAACATTTCACAGGAATGGATGCCACTGCTGTCATGGGAGGAACTGCTTCTTCTCAAAGTACATGAAAAATTGACCGGCTAGGGAAAAGATGTTTTACCAACAGCCAGTCTGGGAATCGAACACAGGACCTAACCACTAAACCAAAAGTATATTATTTTACTATGGACTTCAAGGATTTTATAATGGCTTATTTATATTATGAAGCATAACAAACAGCAAAAAATTATTAGGATAATAAAGATTATACTGACATTGAAAACAAATAAATTACAACTTTTTAATATTTTGACGAAGATAACCATGAAAAAAAAAAAAAAAATGCTTCTTATACAAAACTCTATCTTATAGGGTGGCCTCACATCCAATGTGTTTGTTCATGGCGTTTCATGTTTGATGCATTTATTGGGCAAGTATTTTTAACAAAATTATTGTAAAGCATTCAAAATGGTCTGATATGCACCAAACCAGCTGAACGATAGCCCAAATCAGCAGAGATTTCTGCCACATATGGAAAATTGTTCATGGCACACTACACTTGTCACTCTCAGCAATCAGCTGGAAGTATGGTGTGTGACGCAAGCCAGAAATATGAACGGGAACGGTCATGATGCGCAGACCTGCATATTTTTGCCAATCTTTCAGTTGTTTGAGTAGACCTGTCTACCTGCCTCCACACACTGTACAGTATAAGCATGTAAGGATTTTTAATTTATTTTTCAAGGTACATTCCACCCTTGATTTTCTGGACCAGCAAGGAAATCACTATCCGGGGAAGCAGCCCATTCACAGACGTTTACAATACTTGGTCTGACAATAAAAAATATTCAGTACATGTCCCAAATTTTTACCACACTTTGTTCAGCATATGCTTCTTTCTATATAAAACAAGTAATGAAAATATGAAACTGATAATAAAAACGATCATAACTACAAGCACCTACTCAGATGATAATTGTAAACAGACAAAAATGTATGTCAAAAGAAGAAGCAGCTTGTTGAGCCTGTTGTGGGCATTTTGCTGAAGACAGATAAACTTAAGAGTAAACTGCCAATTCAGGGAGTCCTTGGGTTAAGACGTCCTCAACATATGACTTGAGGTTATCACGAAACCCCCCATGAATTATTTTTAAAATCCTTGTTTCAGCTTATGACATTTGTGTCATAATTACGAACTTCACGAGTGGACAAGTTCTCGACCGTTAAAAGGCGCAGTCACACACGTTAGTTTCTCAGGAATTTTCTACCAAAACTATCTCCAGACAATTTTCTGAATTCTGGAAAATATCAGTTGAAAAGCAAAACAAACAATGGATCCAGACGTTGCAGCGGTTGATTTGTGAAAATGAAAGGAAAGCACCTGTGAACTCATGAATGGTTAGCACAGAGACAAAGGGAGTGTGTGTGTTACAGGTTGCTACTATTAAATGCTACAAGAACTTAGCAGTGAGGACCCAGACACAATGAGGCAATGGCTGCGCTCGGACAAAACTCAGGTCCAAGACCTGCTCAACCTGGTTACTCCAAGCTTATCTAGCTTTGTGGAACTCATTGTGCTGAAACAAACACGTGGATAGCTACTGGAGTGATCAGCTAACACGCTCTTCTTCTTGTGACCACAACTTGGCAACCTCGCAAGAAAACAACCAACATGCTGGTGGCTGAAATTATGACTAGAATTCCACTGAGTTTCCCGTGAAATGCAGCCGACTTTTAATCTCAGCACAAAATTCCAGAGAAACTAGCTTGTGTGACTGCTCCATCACACAGCGCTTGGCTGAGAAAGAAGGTAACTCATTTCACACAAACACACACATACACACACACACACACTGACATGGACACACACACAATGACATGGACACACACACACACTGACATGGACACACACACACTGACATGGACACACACACACACACACACACACACACACACACACACACACACACACACAAACAAACATTCGAGACACCGTGAAAGAAGGACACATGGTCAGCGAGCTCCCCACTGATCAGCTGATCGGCGGTGTTTCCAATGGGGCCTAGTGTAGTGTTTACAAAGGGCCTGGGACCTAATACAATACAGCGAGTAGCGGGCTTTTTTTTTTTTTTTTTTTTTGTGTGTGTGTGTGTGTGTGTGTCCTTGAGCTGTCTCCTTTGTTGTAAATTTTATATATATATATATATATATATATATATATATATATATATATATATATATATATATATATATATATATATATATATATTGATTAAAATGGAAGAAGTAGACAATGAGGAGTTACTACTAAGAGAAAGAAGAAACGGTAGCAACACATGTGGACATAGTAAAAAGTTGAGGAAAGGAAGATGCTTGAGAGACAAAGAAATATAGCTTCCCACAAAGAAACATAGAGGTTTGGAACAGACTAAGTGAGAAAATAGTTTCAGCTAAGAGTGTGCACAACTTTAAGGAAAAACTGGAGAGATACAGATATTGAGACAGGACCACACAAGCGTAAGCCCAGGCCCTGTAAAACTACAACTAGGTAAACACACACACACACACACACACACACACACACACAACACACACACACACAAAATGGTATAATTCAATAAATTGATAAATTTATATACACTTATACATACAATGATCCACCAAGTTTGTGCCTAAATGAAATTGAAAAATAAGAGCAAAAAAGTTTTACTGGTAAGTTGGAATATTAATCACCTGATAAAATGGATAATTATTTCAGGCTTGTCTGAAATGTTGCCCAAATACACCTATTAAAAATAAAAATAAAAGTGCAACCTCAACAATCACACAGCATACGTAAAAATATAAAATTAAAATCTTTACCTGGTAGGCTAAGGTTCAAAGAAATTAAATAAAGGGAGATGGTAATGACCCAGTGTGGCTTACTAGAAAATTAATCCTGTACAGCCTGTGGCTGCCATATTGGAAGAAGGGTAACATGTGAGTAGCAACACTAACAATGTGCCAATAAAGCCAATCTTTTCATTCCAAGCAATTATTACGATAGCAATTCTTTGTTATTAAAATTACAGTTTAATGAAACAACTTACAATAAAGCTGACAATATACAACATCCCCACACTCCACTAACGAAATTAGTCTGGCAACTTTTGCATGTCTGTACACAGCAGATCATGTGTGTTGTTTTCCTGCATAGTAATACTTGACTTCAAAGTAGATCTCCCAAACTAGATGAAAAATAGGATTCATTAATGACTGAATTTAAGCCATTATATGTAAGTAAATCTCGGATAACTTGTAGCTATCTTTCATAACTGTAAGTCGCATCAACACAGCTCAATTGTGGCCCTCTTCTATTGCCGCAAGTCAAGCTAACAGCTTGGGACCCTCTTCCTGTACTGTAAGCCACACCAACACAGACTGTCATCCCCTTCTATCACTGAAAGCCATAGTTAACCTGGTAGCAGCGGGGATCATGTTTCTTAATGGTCCCTCCAAGCGAGAAAAATGAGGAAAAATCAGCCCTCACACAAACCATTTCATAATATATATCAAAGCATTTGTGATCAGATTATGTATCATCTATTTTGGGGGGTTTGTATCATGGCACAAATTTGGCCTGTCGCTGCTACCGGGTTAATGCAGCTAGCAATCCCTTTCATCACTTATAATGGCCCAGCAAGTGGCCCATACTGCTATATCACACTGTTACATCTAGCAGTACTATTGACTTGCCAATGAAATATGACCATTTTACCAAATTTTTATGTTATACTTTTTACTACACCTTAACCTGGTAGCAGCGACGGGCCAAATTTGTGGCTTTACCGTGTAGCAGCGACAGGCCAAATTTGTGCCATGATATATAAACCCCCCAAAATAGATGATACATAATCTGATCAGAAATGCTTTGATATATATTATGAAATGGTTTGTATGAGTGATGATTTTTTCTCTTTTTCCTCGCTTAGAGGGACCATTAAGAAACATGATCCCCGCTGCTACCAGGTTAAAGAACACTGTCAAGGTTTTTTGAGAAGGTAGTGAATTTCCTCTTTATTACCAATCCTAGATCTAACCTATTTATATAGTACATACCAAGGATGATATACTATAAGGATAGCTCACTGAAACGTCATCGATGACGTCATGACTGCGGTATGTCATCTGGTTCACTCTCACCCTGCTCTCACGGTATAAAATGTACTAGAAAACCCTTATTTATTCATATTCATGGTCAGATTTTGTGCTTTTTTGATTGCTAAGGACATGCAATCAAATTAGGCAGCTGTTGAGTTGGCAAACAGTACAGAGCAACAGAATTATTTGAGAAATAGGTTAGAAAAAGATACCGAGAAACACTGCAGTCCACCACACATCGACGCTGACGTTCCCTCAAATTGCACCAACACCCACCGTCTACAATTTTACAGGGGTAACCAATCCTGTCATCAATTTCGTTATAGATAATATAGAAGTTGGTATAGTCTGTGTGTATTCTTACATATACATTGATCCCTTTATACATTATTTATATTAACCATTTGATATAATTTTCCTGATCCAACAGTAACACTTCAATTAATATATATGTTAGCTATTTTGATGACAGGATTAGTTACCCCTACAAAGTTACAGAAAGCGAACGTTAACGAAACTTCAGAAAACGCAAGCACCATTACATGGCAGACAGCAACATTTCCCAGCAACCCCCATATAACATATTTCTCAAATATTTCCACCACTGCACACCACTGGCCAACTTAACAGCTGCCCAATTCAACCACATACCCCAGCAATAAAAAATAAAAAAAAATGCAAAATCTGACTATGAATGAATGACAAGATCAATAAGTAATGGCCCCCCAATACACTTTATATGGAGAGAGTGAACCAGATTGCATACGCGGTGCATCGTGGGTAAAAAAATGCTTAGTAAGCTATCCTTATTATACAGGTTGAGCCACTGTAACACCCATATACAGCACAAATCACCATTTTCACCGAGCACGCTGCGGTGAGAACACAGTGAAGTGAACCAGTTTCTCGCCCAGCACCATTTGTGTACATGTGTGATGTCATCCGCGGTGCATTGTGGATAAAACAAACGCTTAGTGAGCTATCCTTATATTATATAATCCTTGGTACATACCCTGTAAATGGCACTGCTCAATATCTCATTAAATGATACCTCAGAACAGAGTACCTCAATGAGGTCAAGAATTTGCATGCCACTTCATTTCACAACTATATAACAACACAATTAAACCTTCTTAAACCACCAAACTAATCAGCTCATGGAGTCAACCCTCTACCAATATGGCAGCCACTCATTGGCCTAGGCTTCACTCAGAGGGGACCATTACAGTCTCTACCTTTATAAAATTTCCTTCTACCTGGTCCCACTGCCTGACCCATGGTGGTCAAGATGTTCTTTTAACCTCTCTGGTCTTATTTGAAGGTTCTAGATGCACCTCACCACATCCATCACCACCAGGATTATCTCCCATACCTCCAAATATGAAGATAACCATTACAGGGTAACAAGTTCAGAAATATGAGGCTGCACAAACAAGCCAAACATATAGGGGGGCAACAAGTGTTGTAAGCAATGGTGGAACAGAAACAACAGTGGAAGAGACTTAGGTAAGGCCATCTACATTTAGAGGACTGGGAGTTGAGCCCTAATGTGGTCACGGTGTAAGGCTGTCTATGCACAGTCTGCAATCTATTGTCTAGACACTGTGAAAGTAATAGACACCCAAATCTATTGTGCCTTTACTTTTGTCAATGACATTGTGATTACACCTTCAATAAAAACTTAGCAACATCAATGTTAAGAAGGAAAGTGATGACATAACAGATTCTCGTGACTCCATATTTTCACCATCGCTAGACAACTAATCACCAACTATGTGATGACTGACTCAATGTACATCATCTTTGCTTGACAGCCAGCCAACTGAGAAGGTGTTGGCCTGACTGCAGCCACCAGTCATTTTATCTGCTTATGTGCCAAGCATGATGCTAGTCTTGTTGCTAATCTACTCTTGTGAAGCAGTCTCCTTGTTATGAATATAAATTTAGTGGCAATAGAATACCATCTGTAGGCTGTCTGTATGTAGCCTTGGGCTTTGAGTCATGATGCCATCACAGTGTGAGGCTGTCTCCATATAGTTTGTGATCAGTTGTCTAGAGACAGTGAAAATAAGGAGGCATGTGAATTTGATGCACCACAAATTTTGTTCATAAAGTCGTTAATGTTTGGTGTTTACTGAGGGTGAGACTGATACAATATGATCATGACAACAACTAATCACAGACAATGCAGGGACTGGCTCACTGTGACCTCATCATGGCTCGACACCCAGGCCTTCAAGCAGAGATGACCTTGGCAAAGTCTCTTTTACTAAGCCCTTTCCTTCCATTTTTTATTAACGAGACCTATTGCCTATAGTTTGCTTACTATTTATACTCCCTCTTGTCTCACTTCTTTTCACCTAGTAATGGTTACCTGCACATTTAGTGGTATGGGAGAGGGCCCTGATATTGAAGGTAGAAACAAGTGCCCGGGACATGCAAATTAAGCTAGAATGCCTTAAGGCAAGTGTAGGTGGGTGACATGGGGAGAATTCTGGTGCTATACAAGATGTCTGTGAAGTAATGATCAACTTTCAATTTTCAACCCTTTCGATGCTAAATCCACGCAGCGAGGACTAGCGTAACTTGCCGGTGATTCTAAATCCTCACTGCGAGCACCAGTCGCACTCAAATTTTCCACGTGTGAGTGTTCCAACACTATTTCTCACCCTACAGCATTGCCAATTCAGTGGGTTTTCCACTAAATTTGGTGGAAAATCGTATCAGCCTAAAGCGGAAAATCTACGGACGAGTAACTGGTGGATGTTGTTGTCCAATATTGCGGCCTTTTTGCAAAGCTTCACCTATCACCTAACTGATTTTTTGACAAAATAGTTGTAAATTTTGCAGTTGGCAATACTACCCTGCCAACACCCCTACCCCTACTCAGTAGTTGCCTCAATTTATCTGACCGTTGCGTACGCATGAATGTACGTCTTCACAGGCAACACCTCACGAATGTGCCTGTACGTTCACAGGAGAGGCTAACATAACCGAATCTTATAGATCTTGGCCTCCTCTTTCCAATGGTATTTTTTGTTTTTAGCTGTGATGAATAGTTTTTGAGATACAGCAGTTAAGAGCCCCCCCCCCCTCCTCCTCCTCCTCCCGCTGGGCTGCCTGAGTGTGCCTGGGGAATAGTCTTGCTGTGAGCGATTAGCAATGAAAGGGTTAAGTGCAATGGCAATAATTTTTCAACAAAATCATACACTTTTTGCAGGCTGCCCTTAGACATAGACCAGCAACATGAGATGTGATGAAACTTGGTACACCCTTGTCCAGACAGACCTTGCCATTGAAGTTTGCTGGACAAGAAGGTAGGCAATTACAATGGTGTAAACTGTACCTCCCCTGCCAGGCATGGCATGGTATAAAATACACCAGTGTACCTTGTTGGTTTCAGGCAGGTAGTGGTGATCACATCAGTCCATAAGACCTGTCCAAGAAAAGACAGAAAGGCAAGATTGCTTCAAATATCAGCAAGAGGCAAATTTGCCTCTAGCTCCCTCTTGATGATGTTTGTGGTACAATACAAAATCTTTCTGCATATTTCTGGGTGAGTCTTATACACTGGCATAACCATGCTGCAGCCATTACAAAAAATGATTGACCTAGTTTCACACAGAATGATCACTAGCACTTGCTTTTCTGTTTCTCTTTTCAAGTGCAACAAATTATGCATACAAGCAATCTGCATTGAGTTTGGGTCATGACTGACCATTATAGCAGTCAGGAGGTAACTCCACAAAAACTTCTTCATCCTCAGTGGCCATCCACTTATGAAGATGCCCAAGGTCAGCAAAGTGCACTGACACACATTATACCAAGTCTGGGGTAAAGGTACACTTTACGCCATTTTAGTTTGCTGGCCACCTCAGCAGGCAAATTTCAGAGATGAGAACTAATCTATATTTATCTATCAATGTCTACTTATCTACCTATCTATCTATCTAATATTCCTTTTTCACATGTATACAAGGAAGGCCTATTCATCAAACAATAAATCAATTTTATGTATATGCAATACTACAACTTTTTTTTTTTATAAGAAAGGACAAGACAACACATACTAGCAGCTGCTACACATCATACAGTGAACACAACAACTCTTACCAACTCTTTTATATTGTTCTCTCTTTTTCCGTTTTCCTTTCTGAAGGCATGGAAATAAGCAGAAATAGGATGTGCTTGGGGAAAGGGTGATAACTGCACAGGAAGTTGCATAAAAATGAGATTAGTATAATACATACTACAGACAGATACACCATCATAAAAAGTGAAGCACTTTACAATCATTAAACATTATTCTTCTATATAGGTGTGAGGGATGGGTAAAGAAAGAAAACTCCTTTTTTCCCCCCACTAAATTGTGAATATGAGCCACATCAAACTTTAGACATATCTGAAAGTTGCTTCTTCCTCCATATGCAAGGACCTATTACTACTGTATACATCCCTAATTACAAAGATTGTAATAAAGAATGATGCATAAAAACAAAGTGTCATTGAGAATGTGTTACTAAGTGAGCTTTTCTACTGTAACTGAGACCACATAGAATGTAAACCCAAGTCACTTGCCACAAAGGCCTTAACCCTTTCCATCCGTGACACAGACGTCGGCATCACAGTATGGAAAGGGTCAAGAGGAAATGGAAGAGGATTAATCCTCTTCTAAACCTCTCAATCCTCCTCTAAATTCCTCTTAATCTTCTTCTATTTCCTCTTAAGAGATTTAGAAGAGGATTAAGAGGAAATGAAAGAGGATTAAGAAGTTTAGAAGAGGACTAACCCTTTCCATACGGTGACGCCGTCGGACGGACGGAGTGAAGGGGTTAAAACGAGTTATTACTATACATATCCTCCCCTGATTATTACAAGAGCTGCAAACACTACAAAACTAGTTCAAGTGCATGAAAAAGTGTCTTAAACTTGCAGTACTAAGCTAGTTCAGCAAAGTACATGCTCACTCTGTAAATAAGAAACCCCAATGAGTGATTGACATGGAAATTAAATGGTGCATCTGAGTAGGCCCTTAGCCAGGAAGGACGTTCACTGCCACAAAACTTACACAACGTTTTCCATTCTATGGATATGTAAGTTTAGATATGCAATTACTTAACACTGTTGCACATCTACTAGGGGTATTCAGTAGAGTAACATGATAAATAGGTTTGTAGCTTAAAAAAAAAAAAAAAAAAAAAAGCTGAATTGAATAGAACATTGTTTGTTCAAAATTTGCCTTCTTGAAAATATGAATATTTACAATAAAGCATTTATTGAACCTGAGCTAAATCAATTGCTACATTATGAACGACACCAAACTTTTCATTACCGTTCTTGAAAATTACTTATAAAACTCCAACCAAGAAATCTTCCAGATGTTAATGAAAATGACAACTTTGCATGCAGAACATATCTTTATAACTTGATTTTTGGCCTATGCACTCATTAAAACACTGAATAATTCAAAAACTGCTTTTCTATGTAGGTAAAAATAATGGCAACAGATTATGAATAAGCAACTCTGACCTCATCACTGCCTCAAGCAATCTCCCAGGAAATTTCAAACTCTTTGATAAATCCCCTTGCATAAATATCTCTATCACAACCCACTGTTAAGAACATTTTTGAGAAACAAAATGTGAGTACAACAAAAAAACATCCTGTATCAATACTCACATCACCATCTTCATCAACCTCCTCATCAACAACCTCAGCCTTGTACTCTAGCAGCAGATCTCGGATGGGCTTAGAGTCAAGGTCTTTGCTGATGAATGGATGCTGTGGAAAATAATTAATAATGAAAAATTGATAAAAGTCCCTTGAAAGCAGGAATTTGCAGATGCAATTTATATTCTTTTACTGTGATGGTAATTCACATACCACATTACATGTGACCAGGCCCCTCTCAAAAATATATTGCATAGAAACTCTCATCACTATGGTAATCCCCTTTTCTGACTCTCCACACTGCCTCTCCGGGAAATAAAGCCATTGCCCATGGTAAAGATAATATTCATGGATAATAAATGCATTAATGATATGTAATATTTACGCATGATAAATGCATTAATGATTTATTTACCCACTGAATCTTTTCAGGTATGAGACAAGCTCATATAACACAAAATATCCCATATTTAATTTGTTACCAAACAATATCTGTAGTTTTGTATAGGTTTTTTTACATTTTGTTTGGCAAGGAATTCCATTTAGCAGTTACCTTGAAAAACAGAGTTTCCTTGCATTGTAAATAACTCTTTGTATGAATTTTTTTACTGTCTTCTTGTATTCATGGTATGATTATTTGTGTCTTGATTTTTTTCCCAGTCACATATGTGATGCATGATGACAGCCCTTCTCATTCTTCTTATTTCTAGTGATTGTATGTTTAGCCCGGTAGCAGCGGGGATCATATTTTTTAATGGTCCCTCTAAGCGAGAAAAATGAGAAAAAATCATCACTCACACAAACCATTTCATAATATATATCAAAGCATTTGTGATCAGTTTATGTATCATCTATTTTGCGGGGTTTAAATCATGGCACAAATTTGGCCCGTCGCTGCTACCGGGCTAACATTTCTAATCTTTCTTTTTGACAACCAATTCTGTGTTGACAAAATGAAGAAGGGTCATGTTCATTGCATTTCTTTTTTTTTCTTTGCCTCAAACAATCTCCAAAAAAATACAGAAAAATTGGCATATACATTAATTCATGTGATTACTCAAAGTGTAGCTTCCTTGCAATTCCTATCTGAACATTTTCCCCCATCTCCAAGCTCACAATATCAAACTAGAAAATCTGAAATTTATTTGCATAATTTTGTATGCCTTTATATACTTCTTTTATATACTTCCTTCATGTATACAGTAAAGATGATAAATACAAATCTCTTTACTTAACAAACAAAATTAACTTACAAAATTTGGTCAGTGTATGTAAAAGGAGAAAGCTGAAAGTAAATGTCAACAAAAGTAAGGTGATGGTCTGTGAGTGGAGTAGAAGTGAGGTTGTGGATTTTGTATGCCCATATAGTGGGAATTGAATGAGAAAAAGAATGCAAAATAATTTTGAATGGTGAAGAAATGGAGGAGGTTAATGAGTTAAGTACAGGAAATGGATGTTAAGCGAAGTCGAGAACATGAAATGAATGAAAAAAAAACTTTCTCTTACTGCAGGTCAAGACACACATCCCCCCCCAGTAGGGGGGAGGGAGGGAGAGGAAGGGAGAGGATGTATATGATGGACTTATCCCAGGATTATTATAGCGGCATATCACCCCTGTACCTTGGATCAGTTATGTGTAAGCACGGTGGTACAGAAGGAGAGACAAGGGAAAGGGCATTGCAAGGAAGAAAGGTGATAGGGTCTTTGGGACATATCATGAATGGCAGAAGTGTGAGCAGGGGGGTAAAGAGGAATTTGAGAAATACAGTAATAGTACCTACCAACCCTCACATATGCAAGCGAAACATGGGCCTGGAATGAAAGTCAGAGGTCTAGAGTGCAGGCAGTGGAAATAAGTTATTTGAGGAATGCTTGTGGTGTGAGTAGAATGGATGGAATGAGTAATGAAAGTGTGTATGAGCGTTTGGGAATGTGTCACAGGGGTGAAGGGAAGAAGTGTGGACTGGTGGAAGAAGTGAAGCGACAGACTTTAAAGTGGCTTGGCCATAAGGAGTAAATGGAGGAGAGTAAAATGACCAGGAGGGTGTACATGAGTGAGATAGAGGGAGGGACTGTTAGAAGACAACCTCCAGTGAAATGGAGAGATAGGGTGCAGGAGTATGTCAGGGAGAGGGGTGAAAGATCCTAGAGAAACTTTGAACAGGCAAGGAGGGAGTGTCTGGATAGAGAGAGAGATGGAAAATCTTCTGCCGTGGCCATCCCCTGCTGGGAGCTCCTAGGATCAGGCGTCAAAGATGAATGAATAAATGAAAACACACATTTAATGTATTTGCCGGGTAGGCGGTGGCTGAGTGGTAGCGTGCTGGGCCTACATTCACCGCATGATGGACGACACGGGTTCGAATCCCCACGCTATCACCTCAGATTTTTCAGTCACCGCCGAGTGCCTTAAAACTACCAACATGCTGTCCTAAAGACCACCTATCAACCTGGACTCTAGAGGAAACCGTCCAAGTGAATCAAGAACGAGTTCCGGGGGGCAGCATGAGCCAAGAGAAGATGGCGCCACTATAAACATTTGCCTGCTCCATGACAGACTGGGGCCGACTACCATCCAGGCCCCTCAAGAAAAGCCTACCGGCGCTAAAGGCGTACACGTAAAATAATAAAAAATAAAATAAAAGTTGCACTTTTTTTCTCGAAATGAACAAGTGTTAATAGCACAAAAACTGTGCTAGATCGACATCGCATGACCCTCCAACACCCCCCAACAATTCATATTATGCAACTAGGGGTCTAAAATGGAAAATGCTGAAAAGTAAAGATGGAGCCACTATAAACAATGGATTATCAGCAACCAATGAGCCAGAATAGTTACCTTTAGGAGTTCTGGAGCTGTTGGTCTCAGGGCAGGATCCTTCACAAGGCACTTGCTGATGAAGTCATTGAACTCTTTGGAATATCTGTGAAAATATTTTACATTTTAAGTGCTTCAAGTAACTATGAAATAATTGACATGTACATAAGTACAGACATACCTCGGTTTACGAGTTTAATTCATTCCGGAATTTTGCTCGCACACCAAAACACTCGTAAACCAAAATGAATTTCCCCATTAAAATCAATGTGAATCCCATTAATGTGTCCCATTTCTAAAAAAAAATATTTACCATATTTGACGGCTTATAAGACGCACTTTTTTCCCCCAAAAAATGTCCCTGAAAATCACCCTGCGTCATATAAGGTCAAGGTTCAGCTTTGGGTCACTGGCTAGTGAAGTTTTAGTGCAGCAATGGCACTTACCGGATTTCGCGGTGTATAACGCACACCCCAAACTTTAAGAACAATTTTGGAAAAAAAATAGTTCTTAAAATGCTCAAAAATATGTACAGTTAAAGAACATTGACGATGAACAGTTTCCCGGAATTTATATATTTTTGGTATAACCTGTACTGCTTGAATTGACAAGTGTCCTTGAGTAAAGCAATGAAAATGGCGGCCGGGCTGGTGTTGAGAGAAATACATCCCCGTACATACTGATGATGCACAGCATCTGATGTCATAATTAGCATATTATTCTCACCATCACTCATAGGTTATGACAGACAACTAGGCAAGACACAATTTACACGGTTCTGGTGACACGCAGCATGCAGCTGTTTGTTGTATGGGTGTGGTTGTGTGATTTTCAAACAATGCAAATGGCGGCAGGGCTGGTGTTGTACAAGACTCATGATGTACAGTTTCTGATATCATATTTACCCCATTATCCTCACCAATATTAACCCTCTCGCGCACGATGACGCGTTTCGCGTCATCAAGGGTACAAGGTTCTGGCACATGATGCAAAACGCGTCATAAAAGTTAAAAAAATTAATTAAATATTAAGTTTTCAGTGAAAGTGCGTCTAATTTGGAAGCGTCATTTGTTGGGATAAGTTTCTTAATGGTAACATATGGAAACCTTTCTAAGGAGCATAAATGAGGAGCGTCAACTCTGTAGATCATTTAGAAAAAAATACAGTTTTCTTGGTGTAACTCAGGAACTAGTAAGCATATGAGGGTTTTGAGGATACCATAAGAATCCTCACTAAATTCCACTTTGAAACATATATTCGGCTAAAAAAGTTGGCCCACAAAATTTCAAGCTGGCGAGTGGGGAAGAGTTGGTACCTAGGATTTATTGTTTTCAATACTCTATATGGAAACTTGAAACGAGTTTGTATTGTTTATTTTCCTCTATTGTTATGTGTGCATGTTCTAGTAGTCTTTATGAACCCATTGATATCAAATTTATTGGGGTACGATATGATAGGGTAAAATACGTCTGGAAATGTAGAGTGTCATGGCGGCAAAAAAAGGCCAGTAGGGCCTGATGGCGACAGGAACAGAAACTTATTGGAAACTTACGGTGCGCGAAAGGGTTAATAGTTAATAATGAACACATGGATATTTTTTTTCCAATATGATCTTTTATGTAGCTTGTACTGCTCTAATTGGCAACAGTGCTCCTTAGTCATACAAAACAATGCAAATGGCGGCCGGATCGTGTCGGTGCCTGATGGAAAAATGGGATAAGAACAAGGCATGGGCGATCCTCTACCGATTTCATTTTTGTATAGTAGTTATTTGATCGCCCTATATTTTATAGTAACATATTATGTATAAGACAGCTATGGACTACGAAGGATCAAACAATAATAAAGGAAAGTTTGCAGTTGTTATTGGACAAGACGAAAAAAGAGACCCTTATAAAAACCCAAAGAAGAAAAAAAATCAATAAAAATTTGTACCTTCGGCATATAGCACACAAGGGTAAACTTTCAGGCATTTTTTATGTGAAAAAGGTGCGCATTAAACGCCGCGAAATACGGTAATTAAACTGCAAACCTCTAGGCAAACGTAAACTAGGTGGCGATCGCATTTACAGCAATATATGGATAAAATTGATGAAATATTGAGATTGGTTATTATTCGATATTTACAAGTACCTTTTTCTCCATTTTTGCTTAGCTTTTAACATTTTTACTTTACATACGTGTTCAACAAACACTAAAGCACATTCAAGTTTGAAATTTCACACTTCCTTGCGTTTAAAAAATGTACTAGAATATTACAACTAGACTTATGATGTAGAACAGTGGTTCCCAAACTGGGGGGGGGCATGAACTGGATGGGGAGGGGGGGATTCTAGCTGACAAAACTTGCAGTTTTACACACACACACACACACACACACACATATAGAGTAATCCCTCGCCATATCGCGGTCTCATTGCACTGTAAATTTTTAAATTGTATCGTACCGCGGATTTTTCGCTATATCGCGGGATTTTGCGGTTTATAGATATTTTTATATATTTAACATTTCAAATATTTTTGCAGTAAAATACGCTTTTCCTAGCCTAAAAAAATTAAAACAATATAAATCAACATATGTCGGAACACACCTAAATAAGCACCTACGTCACTCACCTATTTCTTTTATTTTTCCGTCGCGGCCTATTGCGACGTTAGGCTTTTCCCTGGTTCACTCCTCCCCCACTTCTTTTCTTTCTTCTCCCTCTCTGTCCCCGTATTTTTCTCCTTCCTTCTCATTTTTTCCTTTTCCTTTCCCCTCACAGTTTTTCTCTTTTAATCTCTTTCCCTCCCACTCACCTTTTCTCTCTCCCTTTTACCTCACCTTTACCTGACCCTCCCTCTCCTCCCTCTCCCTCTCTCTTTTTTTCCCGTCCCATTTCCTCAACTCATTTCCCTTGTTTCCTCCTTTCTCACACCCTCTGATCTATAGCCTTATCTCTCACTCTATCACTCTCTTCCTCCCTTTCTCCTTCCCTATTAGATTATATGAACACACACACACACACACACACACACACACACACTCATTCACTCACTCAACTCACACACACACACAAACACACAGAGTATTGGGCGACAGTATCGGCGAGGAGTGTGCAAAGCTTTAAGGAAATGGGAAGGGTGTGTGGAGGGAGGCAGAAGCAAGTCAGGTCATGTGCTGACCAAAGGCCTGACCTGACTCTCCCTTCTGCCCCTCCCCCCTAACACCATTCTCATTTCCCTTTCTCTGTGTGTGTGTGTGTGTGTATTTACAACTAGGTAAATACACACACACACACACACACACACACACACACACACACACACACAAATTTGGAAAATTAAAAATAGGGGTGGAGTGGATGATGGACTGATTAAGTGGCTGGAGGACTTCCTAACTAACAGGGAAATGAGGACAATAATCAGGGACAGGGTTTCCAACTGGTGCCCTGCGATGAGTGGGGTCCCACAAGGTTCGGTGCTGGCACCAATAATGTTTGCTGTTTATATAATTGATATGGTGGACGGAGTGTCCAGCTATGAGAGTTTGTTTGCAGATGATGCAAAACTATTGAGACAAGTGAATGATGTGAAGGACTGTGAGGCACTGCAGAGGGACCTGGATAGAATAAGGGAGTGGAGTGGTACATGGCAGATGGAGTTCAACCTTGGGAAATGTAAAAAAATGGAGTTTGGTAGGAGTAATAGAAGATGTGAATATGATTGTAAGATGGGAAGTGAGATAATATGCAGAGGAGTGGAAGAAAAAGATTTGGGAGTGACTGTCTCAGAGAACACGTTACCGGACAAACACATCAACAGGATAACGGGACAAACTCTGAATTTGCTGAGAAACATAAGGACGGCATTTGTGTATTTGGACGTGGAGATGATGAGGAAAATAATAGTTACAATGATAAGGCCAAGGTTGGAGTATGCAGCAGTGGTCTGGTCTCCTCACGAAATGAAGAACATAAGGAAGCTGGAAAGAGTGCAAAGAGTGGCAACTAACATGGTACCGGAACTTAGAGATCGGACTTATGAGGAGAGACTCAATAGCATGGGGCTCACAACCCTGGAGAGAAGAGGAGAAAGAGGAGATCTGATAGCGGTGTACAGGGTGGCGAGCGGGGTGGAGCATCTGGACAGAGAGGACCTGTGTGTGTGGAACAAGAGAGAAACGAGAGGACCTGGAAAGAAGTTGAGGGCGACCTCGTGTAGGCGAGATGTGAAAAAGTTTAGCTTCCCAAACAGAAGCATTGAGCTATGGAATAGACAGGAGGAGGAGGTGGTTTGTGCAAGAAACATTCATGATTTTAAGTAGGGATGTACCGATACCGAAATTTTGACCGATACCGATACCCAAATATTTGACTGATACCGATACCAATACCAATACCTGTGCACTGATTTTTTATTTATGCAACAATTCCAGCAGGTAAAGGGCAATATCAAATGTTAAGGAAAAAAAAAAAAAAAAAAAAAAAAAAAAAAAAAAAAAATGACCCATTACTCGTTGTTCCAATATAGAAGGGGCGAGGGAGGAGGCGCCTCGTGAGGTCTAGTTGACTCAGCTAGGTTAGCTCTATCTTAATTGCCGTATATTTAGGCAGAAGACTGTGAAGAAATCCCCAGACCCTGGCAGTATGCCCCGTTGCAGGGCGATCATCTGACCGACTGAGGCAGGCAATTGAGGCAAATGAGGCGAGTGGAGGGGCTCCGCCAATCCCGCGCCGAAGCTACTAGTGCTAAACCTGTATTGTACACATCTGCAGTACCAAAGGCTATACTGTATACTGAGTATTATATACCTTTTATTCACAGTAATATGAATCTTATCATTTAAAGTGATGAAAATTAAATCACGGGATATTCCAAACTATGTAGTATCATGATACTAGATAATTACACTTTTCTAATATTTTTTCAACAATTTAGAAAACCCAATTTCTATTGAACAAAATTATTTAAGAGTGACATGCAATGTACAAAACTCCTTCAAGTATCGGTAGTATCGGCAGAAAATCAGCCAATACCAATACCGATACTCTTAAAATGTGCCGATACCACCAATACCGATACATCGGTACATCCCTTATTTTATGGACAAGTTGGATAAAAGCGGATATGGAGCAAAAAAGAAAGCGATCTGGCTAACAAGCCTACTAAAATCTACAGCAGGCCGCTTCTGCACATCAGCCTGCTGGCAAACTGTCT
Source organism: Eriocheir sinensis (assembly GCF_024679095.1). NCBI lineage: Eukaryota > Metazoa > Arthropoda > Malacostraca > Decapoda > Varunidae > Eriocheir > Eriocheir sinensis. Next base: position 12,561,984 of record NC_066559.1, read on the forward strand.
TTTAAAAATCTAAATTGGTGTTCCCAGAGCCTTTCCTTTGTTTTGTCTTTCTCGCTGCCCAGTCCGAAAGGGAAGAAATCAGAGACACGGTGTATAAAGAAACTTACGAGAGAGAGAGAGAGAGAGAGAGAGAGAGAGAGAGAGAGAGAGAGAGAGAGAGAGAGAGAGAGAGAGAGAGAGAGAGAGAGAGAGAGAGAGAGAGAGAGAGAGAGAGAGAGAGATCTTTGAAAGTGGACGGTCACCACTAATTATTGCATTAATATGCATGCCAAATAATATTTTTGTCGATTTCGGGTTGGCAGGGAAAGTAAATGGTTGGGTCGGATTGGGCGTTTTTTGGGCGGAATGTGAAGGCGACACAGCGGGTCCTGACCTGACGAGTACACGTCTAGGGGCCGCTTTCTCAGTCACTTTGTTTGTTTTGATCATTACCAATGGCGGCAATCGACACTATAGTTTTCCACGTGAAACCGGCCTATGGGGTAGTGGTGGCTGCAGAGGAAGCGAGAGGTGTTGAGAGTGTGTGGCAAGGTGCAGGGCTAGGCTAAACCTGCAGCCACCACTACCCCATCGGCCAGTTTTACGTGGAAATACCATAGCAGCGATCTCCAAAAATGACTGAAAGCGCCCCTAGTTAACCCCCCGGCCCCCGCACGGCAAGGAGTCGGCTCGCTTACCCAGTCCATACAGTTATAAATATATAAATATAAATATATAAATATAAATATATAAATATAAATATATAAATATAAATATAAATATAAATATAAATATAAATATAAATATAAATATAAATATAAATATATATACATATATATATATATATATATATATATATATATATATATATATATATATATATATATATATATATATATATATACAGTACCCTCTCGAGTTTCACGCTTGCTTCATTCCGAAAGTATGGCGCCAAACTTGAGGATCACGAAACTCGAGGTATTGAAATCCATGTAAAAGCACTTATTGGTTCCGACCCGTGGAAAATAATAACTTTTTCCGACTTTACTTCCTTGTTATCACAATTTTTCGACTTTACTCCCTTGTTATTTCAAAATACGTACCTTGTTAATTGGCAGCAAATGGGAAGTAAGAACAGATCGTTTTTAAGCCGCAGTTGAGGGTGGCTGCCTGACAATATTGGCTGGCAGTTCTGAATACACACTTGTGATCCACGTGGTGTCATCTGCTAAAGTAAGGGCGGTCGCTCGCTGTCACCCGTGGGACAGTTGGACAAACCTATATTTTTCTGGTAGTTTTCTGTGTTATGAAATAATCTGGTAACTTTTTCTGTTAAAAATCATGAAATCACTAATATCATGATTGACTTTTCAATACCTATTGAACATAAACCGCTGCCGCTGCCGCAAAATAGCTCGCATTGAGGTTCAACTTGCTTACTGTTTCCATATTTCCCTCACCGCTCACAAAGATCACAAGCGGACAAACTAGAACAAAACCAGGCAAATTAATACTTATAATGCTGTGTATTCCCACAAAGCGCATGCATGGTGGACAGCAGAATGACTAATCTCATCGGGGAGATATTTCTCACAACACCAGCCAGTGTAATGGACCTTCTTCTTTTGACCTGTAATGCTTTGTATCGCTTCTTAGTTCCTCCTTCTCCACACTTTTATACTTCACAACATGCACTTAGGGCCGCTTTCACGGTCATTTTGTTTGTTTTGATCGTTACCAATGGCAGAGATCGCCGCTCTAGTATTTCCACGTGAAACTGGCCGATGGGGTAGTGGCGGCTGTGGAGTTAGCCGCCACTATCCCATCGGCCAGTTTCACATGAAATACTAAGCAGCGATCGCCGTCATTGGTAACGATCAAAACAAACAAAGTGACGGTGAAAGCGGCCCTTATAGTTACTTAACAGTGCGCACTTATACACTTCACCCTGAACTTAGGTGTTTTTCTGTCCTCTTTCCCTGATTTTGCTTTTCTATGCCCTTTTGCTATTTTTTCACTATTACTTTTCACCGTCGCTGCCATGCATTACAGATCAAAAGAAGAAGAAGAAGAAGAGGAAAACAACACCGGGAGATCTGCAATTTTCAAAGACTTGATAAAAAGATTTTTGGACTGTGGTTCCTCAGCACGGGGTGTTCTCTTATCTTGTTAATCAAGTAGTAAGCAAAGCAGCTCTGCCAGTCCATTTTATGAGTCTATTGGTGGGCCATCTTCCACTGCTCCTCACTCAGCCACTGCCGTCGTCTGTTTGTTTACATGCAGCCGTAAGGTACCCAGGTACCTACGCTCATACTCACAACCGTTTTCCATTCATAGGGACAACCAACAACTCGCTCCCGGTTGGGCATACGGGCAACTGCGGTTGCCCATAGCCCCAATGGTTGGACACCGCCTTTTAAGGCAGCACGCATGATGCTGACAGTAGGCAGACGTGACCCGAACATGTCAAAGCAATACGAAACTCGTGGCGGTAATGCGCAAAAGTCGTGATAGTAAGAATTTAGTACTAAGCGCTAAACTCGAGGATCGCGAAGCTCGGATAGCGCGAAACTAGAGAGGGTACTGTATATATATATATAATATATATATATATATATATATATATATATATATATATATATATATATATATATATATATATATATATATATATATATATATATATATATATATATATATATATATATATATTTATATATATATATATATATATATATATATATATATATATATATATATATATATATATATATATATATATATATATATATATATATATATATATATATATATATATATATATATATATATATATATATATATATATATATATATATATATATATATATATATATATATATATATATATATATATATATATATATATATATATATATATATATATATATATATATATATATATATATAGGTAGATAGATAGATAGGTAGAGAGATATAGATTTACATATAGATATCATTATGAATAGATGGGTAAATAGATAAATAGATATAACTTACATGCACATACTAACAATCTAACCTGTGGTTGGAGTGTGAATATTTAGTGCCATTAAAATAGAAGGTACTTACTTGGAAGGGTAATCTAGTCTGGGAGGATCTGACTTTTGAATCTTGAGCATGACACGGACGGGAGAAATTTCATGATTAGGAGGATCCATCTGGGCAAACTCAATAAGTGAAATACCCAATGACCATACATCAGCCTGAAAGGGATAAGATGCATTAAAGAATCTTCAAAGATATCACTAAACACTGCCAGCACTAAATGGTTAATTACAATATCTTATAGATGACATGACAGAAGGGGTGACAAGCTATATGAATATGTTTGCTGATGATGCTAAAATTATGAGGAGGGTGGCTCATGAAGAAGACTGTGTAGCCCTAAGCCAGGATCTCGATAGAATAAGCGAATGGTCATGCAAATGGGAAATCACATTCAATACAAAGAAGTATAGTGGGATGGAGTTTGGTAAGAGCAGTAGACAAATATTGGGGAACTACTCTCTGAGTAATGAAAGAATCATGAAAAAAACAGAGGAAAAAGATCTGGGAGTGACAATAACAGACAAGTTATCCTTTGGAAAGCATATAAATCGGATAACTGGGGAAACATACAATCTTCTTAGAAACATAAAATCAGCATTTACATATCTAGACGAAGAAATGGTGAAGAAACTATTATCATTGATGATACGTCCAAGACTGGAATATACAGCATTAGTGTGGTCACCTAGATTGAAGAAAGAAATTAGAAAGTTGGAAAGAATAGAGAGAGCAGCGACCAAACTACCGGAAACTCTGAGAGAACATACTTATGAAGAAAGACTGGAGAAATTGGGACTAACAACATTGGAGAGAAGAAGAGAGAGAGGGGACCTAATAGCATTATACAGGATACAGGATACAAGGGAAGATTTGGTGGTACGTGATAGGAGTGTGACAAGAGGGAATAGTAAGAAACTGAAGAAGAGCAACTGTAGGAGAAACGTCAAGAAATACAGTTTTCCATGCAGAAGCATAACAACATGGAACAGACTTGACGAGGAGACTGTGTGTGCAAAAACGATTCATGAATTCAAAGCCAAACTGGATAATAAGCGTTATGCAGACGGGACAGCACAAGCCTATTACAGCTCTTTTCCTGTATTTCACAACTAGGTAAATACACACAAAAGACACACCTCCAGGAGGACGGCCTTTCAGCCTTTTACTCCATGAAATCTGTGTGTACTGCCGGTGAATCAGTGGGATATTTTCCATGATCTTATGTCTGTGTCTTACCCTTCCCTCTCCTCCACTTTCCTCCACAAATCTATTTCTTTATCGCAACTAATATAAGGAAATACAATTCAGCAGACACACGTCATCTACGCATAGTGCAAATTTCTCTGTACATATATGCATACATCTCAAAATTATCAATTAATTAATATTTCTTTATGTGCACCATTTAATTTTGCATATTTTTACAATTAATACAACATGATTACATTGAGTTTATGGCTTAAAATTTGTTACATTCAGTAGCGACGTTTGAAATTTGGCGCGTGCAGCCACCCCGGATACAGGGCGTTGTGCTGTTTTCGCCCGGCCGTAGTGGAGGGGTTAATACCAAAGTTGTATGCATACAACACATGCGAAACGAAGGAGAGGATCAAGTTAATAACTGATGTGACAGAAAAGATTGACAACTTGCAGATAATACATGGGGTTTGAAAAGCTACTTAAGTACAGTCAAGTCGCGTATGACACGGATTCGTAAGGTGCGGTTTCCTATGGCGCGGTATGGTTTCAGAACCGTATGTTCAGATCACGTGGGTAAAACCATCTATGACGCGGTTCGTGGTCTGGCCAAACGAGCACAGAGTTGCCAGGTTGAATTTTTTTTCCAAGGTGGAAAATCTCATGGTGGCAGTTGGGCTGGTTTTTGGGAGGATTTTTCTCTCTCTCTCTCTCTCTCTCTCTCTCTCTCTCTCTCTCTCTCTCTCTCTCTCTCTCTCTCTCCACATTTTTGTATTCAGTAAGTTACAAATTATCCTCACCATCAGAATGATCATATATAGCCAAAATTTATAGATGTAGACAAGAAGAACATTTGCAGTCGGCTGCCGACCGTGGTCCTCACTCAAATTCCAAGTCACAGTCACGCACTTCCCGACCGCTCCGCATCTTTTCCCGTCAATCTTTTCCCCCTCCTTTGCTCCTTTTTTCATGTAAAGTGGACCTGGCCTAACTGTCTATTCTGGCAGGCAAAAAAGAAAGCGATCTGGCTAACTAGCCTACTAAAATCTACAGCAGGCTGCTTCTGCACATCAGCCTGCTGGCAAACTGGCTTTTAAAAATCTAAATTGGTGTTCCCAGAGCCTTTCCTTTCTTTAGTCTTTCTCGCTGCCCAGTCCGAAAGGGAGGAAATCAGAGACACGGTGTATAAAGAAACTAACGAGAGAGAGAGAGAGAGAGAGAGAGAGAGAGAGAGAGAGAGAGAGAGAGAGAGAGAGAGAGAGAGAGAGAGAGAGAGAGAGAGAGAGAGAGAGAATCTTTGAAAGTGGTTGGGCATCACTTATTATTGCATTAATACGCGTGCCATATAGTATTTTTGTCGATTTCGGGTTAGCGGGGTAAGTAAATGGTTGGGCGGGATTGGGCGAAATGTGGCGGCAGCGCAGCGGGTTCCCAGTCCCGACTTGACAAGTATACATGGTCCTACTATAGTCCATCGACTCTAACTTGAGCCCTGTGGCTTGGCCCGGGGAAACCTCCGTTGTTTACAGATCTAGCGATGGCCTGCGCATGGCGATCTGTCTCACTGTTAGTCTGTATGTTATCTATTTATGGAATATATACATATTCATAATATGACTGCATGGTGTTATGAATGGCTTGGGATTAGAGGGAAAGACAACGACTTAGTAAACCTTCCATATCACTTGGCAACGTGGCTCATGCGACGTTGCCGACAGACAGACCTTGGCAACAGGCACCAGGCCTCACCATTCAGTGTTACGCCACAATGGACAATTCAAGTGGATCTCACTCTCGCGCCCTGCACAGCCATGCAAAAGAGAGAGAAAGAGGTAGTGACCCTCTCTGAGGAGAGTAATGGAGTGATGTGGCACCAGCGCGGTCTTGTGGGGAATCCCTGAGTCGCGCCCAAGGGCTCAAGTTAAAATCGATAAACTATAGGGTCCGCTTTCACAGTCATTTTGTTTGTTTTGATCATTACCAATGGCGGCGATCAACGCTATAGTTTTGCACGTGAAACTGGCCGATGGGGTAGCGGTGGCTGCAGAGTAAGCGAGAGGTGTTGACAGTGTGTGCCAAGGTGCGGTGCTAGGCTAACCCCGCAGCAGCCACTACTCATCGCCCAGTTTTACGTGGAAATACTATAGCGGCGATCGCCGCCATTGATAACTATCAAAACAAACAAAATGACTGTGAAGCGGCCCCTAGTAGTTAGCCCCCCGGCCCCCGCACGGCAAGGAGTCAGGTCGCTTACCACACACGTGCTGCATAATGGCTTGCAAGCCTGCTGGGAAACACACGGGCAAGATTCGCCCACTGACGTACGAGCAGAAACTGGACGTCATCAAGAGGATTGAGAGTGAGAGGCGGGAAACAATGAATTTTCCCCATATGTGAGCACAGGTGGGATAAAATGGCAGCTAGCCAGTACCAAATTGTATTTTCCCCATACATACTGAGTGAAAAAGTGGGTGTTGGCGGCGGCCGAGTGGATAAGGTGGTGAGCGTGGTGTCAGACTGAACAACATCAAAAGGCAGATAATGCCTACCGATGCACTCGGGCTAGAACAAACACAAAAAAAAAAGAGGTGTGGGTGGGACAAAATGGCAAGGGCCAGAACCAAATTGTATTTTCTCCATAGGTTTAGCTATTCCTATGACACGGTTTCCTATGCCGCGGCCGTTGCTCAGAACCAATTAACCACACCATACGCGACTCGACCATATTGCCAAATATGTGAGAGAATTGGAGCATACTTTTGTTTTGAAGCAACAGTACACATAGCCTAGTAACACTATACACATCCCTCGGGCACCTGCCACCATCGGCGCACACAAGGGATGGGGTGAAATGTTTTTATAAATAGTTCTATGCTTTGCTTATTTGGCGTTTTATTAAAAATCTGTATACACCATAGTGTTCAGAATGCTTTTCTTTATAAGATAGAATAGTTTATTTTTGTACTCATTTCATAGCTGCTGTAAATGGTAGTTATAAGTAAAATGTGTTCTAAACATTACAAAGTTTTTCTTTAACTTCAAACTGTTACGGTTAATTTAGTTTCTGTTTTACTGAGTTTTCACAAACATATCTGGGTTCTGTAATCACTGCTGCGACTAACAGTGTTGACCAAAATGCCCCATCTAGTGTATGAGGTGAGTTATGGCAAATAATACCAAAGCATGTATGTGACGTCACTCCTTCTGACCGAGCAATCTCGCGCGAGAAAAGTTAGCCATCAACTCTCATCACTTTCTCGCCATTACCTGCTCGCTGCCAGTGTGGCCACCTCCATTGCTTATAATGTATTAAAGTTCCTTGCTCTCGCTCTCGCTCGCTTTCTCGCTCCCTGTGTGGCCGCGGCTTAACCCAGTAGCAGCGGGGATCACGTATCTTAATGGTCCCTCCAAGCAAGAAAAATGAGAAAAAATCACCCCTCAAACAAACCATTTTATAATAAATATCAAAGCATTTGTGATCAGATTATGTATCATCTATTTTTTGGGGTAAATATCATGGCACAAATTTGGCCCATCGCTGCTACACGGTGAAGCCACAAATTTTGGCGTCATGCAGTCAGAGTACATAACAGACTTAGGCCATTCCTCGTCTCCACCTCTCATAGTATGGGTTCAACTCACACAATGTGAGTTTGTGGGTTATATTTTCAGACCCTTGCGTAGTAAGCGTTTCACTTGGTGTGATGACGCATAATGGGTGTGCCTGCTGTACTTAATTTAAGCTACATTTCAAGGAAAGAACATTCAGAATCTTAAGAAGCAAATTATTAATGAATATTAAGTGAAAAATAAACCGATATTAACCAACTAAGGGAAGCTGGTTGGGAAAATTTTGCTTCGGTGAATATTTTCTAATACTTTTGGTGCACTACTAGCTTGATTAACGAAAATGCTGGGACTATCAGATGTTCGACCTTATGAACCGGTCACTCACTTTAACCCGGTAGCAGCGACGGGCCAAATTTGTGGCTTTACCGTGTAGCAGCGACGGGCCAAATTTGTGCCATGATATAAACCCCCCAAAACAGATGATACATAATCTGATCACAAATCCTTTGTTATGTATTATGAAATGGTTTGTGTGAGGGATGATTTTTTTCTCATTTTTCGCGCTTAGAGGGACCATTAACCCAGCAGCGTCGGTGGACCCATTTTTGGGCTCCCACTAGTCAGTCCGCTGAAACGCCGGACCCCGTTTGGGGCTCAGCCCAAAACGCCTAATTCGAGCTAATTGTAGGTGGTGGCAGCATACAGCAACCCACCATGAATGCCCGAGGTCATTGTGGTGGTTGATTGATCTTGAGGTGGGCTTATTTGTCATAGGTGGTGCTGTAATTTATGACAGACTGAATTAGCTATTCATACAGTAATTACTTGTCAAATTCTCAAAAATAGACAACAAGCGACTCTCGGCTAGGTGCCAGTGTCATGAGACTTTATTTTGTAACAAACACAACCCAAAAAGAATGGAGTTTGAGTATAAGTAAATATTTTTGACGGCTTTATGGTTATGAGATGAGTACTTTGATATACGTTCCATGCTCTTTTCTTAGTCTCAAAATGCAGTGTAATGTTGCCTTTTCTCGGCCACTTCTCGGCTTTCCCATAGCTGAAGCCCACGGGTGAAGAAACATGATCCCCGCTGCTACCGGGTTAAGACCAAAACCTATTCTGGTGCAGGCTGATTTTTACTTGAGATGCTTTGTTTCTTGCCACTCCTCCCCACCAAACTCGAACAAACCTACCAAGCTACACTGCCCCTCTTTGCTTTTGCCACTCAAAGTTATTAATACTTTTTAGAACTCTTGTCCCCTCTATTCTTTCAATATGACTTTTCTTTTTTTACAGCAGAGGAAACAGCTCAAGGGCAAAAAAAAAAGGAAACAGTAATGAAAAAAAAAACACTACTCGCTGCTCCTATAACAGATTTCAGAGGAGTGGCCGAAAGATGGGTCAATTTTGGGAGGAGAGGTGTCCTGATATCCTCCTCTTGAAAGAATTCAAGTCGTAGGCAGGAGGAAATACAGATGAAGGAAGAGTGTTCCAGAGTTTACCTACATGAGGGATGAAAGAGTGAAGATGCTGGTTAACTCTTGCATAAGGGATTTGGACAGTAGAGGGATGAGCTTGAGTAGAAAGTTGTATGCAGCGAGGCCACGGAAGGGGGGAGGCATGCAGTTAGCAAGTTCAGAAGAGCAGTCAGCATGAAAATATTGATAGAAGATAGAGAGAGGGGCAACATGATGGGGGAATTTAAGAGGTAGAAGACTATCAGTAAGAGAAGGAGAGCTGATGAGATGAAGAGCCTTAGACTCCACTCTGTCCAAAAGAGCTGTGTGAGTGGAGCCCCCCCACACGTGAGATGTATACTCCACATTGGATGCTTTTGTTTCCTGTAAACCTGATTCTTGTTATATGAAGCCAACTTGCATTTTTTATTTGAAGATAATGTACCAAAACTAATAAACTTTTCTGATACTGCCAGTCTCTGTATTGTGGCAAAATGTAAAATTATTAAATTTGATAAATTCATCTTTAACAAAACAATAGAAGACATCAAATGATGATTCTATTATATGCCCACAATTAAACATTATACCTCCAACTGCTACCAAGGCCCTACAAAATTTTATATGCCCACAATCAAACATTATGCCTCCAACTGTTACCAAGGCCCTACAAAATTTTATATGCCCACAATCAAGCATTATGCCTCCAACTGCTACCAAGGCCCTACAAAATTTTATATGCCCACAATCAAGCATTATGCCTCCAGCTGTTACCAAGGCCCCTACAAAATTCAAATTAAGAATGATAGCTGAGGCAGATTTTTTTTATATTATACAACCAGTTCAAAGAAAATACTTACTTTGTAGTCATATTTGGCATCAATAAATGTTTCACACAAGATGACTTCCGGTGCCAGCCAATACGGCGTTCCAATGAATGTTCCTCTTTTGTCATATGTGTTTTTATTTTTGGCTGAGACTCCAAAATCGGCTGTGGATGAGAAGATACAGAATAAATAAACTTACAGTAAAAATTCGTTCATAATGAAAATGGAATCATAAATGGGCTGAAAACTATAAAAATACATGCCTTATCATTAACCCAGTAGCAGCAACAGGCCAAATTTGTGGCTTTACTGTGTAGCAGCGATGGGCCATATTTGTGCCATGATTTTAACCCCCCAAAATAGATGATACATAAACTGATCACAAATGCTTTGATATATATTGTGAAATGGTTTGTGCGAGGGGTGATTTTTTCTCATTTTTCTCGCTTGGAGGGACCATTAAGAAACAGGATCCCCGCTGCTACCGGGTTAAATGGCAACTCAGACAATATGAATGGACCTTTACTATATGCCACATTTCTGGCAAGGCTATATATAACTATTATCATGCAGATGTAACTGGATTTTTATCTCTTCTTTTTGAATGGGGATCTTGGCAGCCACAAACATATCCTGCTCCAGCATCTTCGTCAAAACAATTCTCTTTCCATAGGAACACCTTAGTTCCTGTGCCTTCAACCTACTGTAATTCCCGCTATATAAGACGCAATGGAGTATAAGACGCACCTATAATTCCGCAAGATATACAGGAGTACCTCGTGATTTGAACACCTTTCAATTCGAACAATTTCCAATTCAAACAAATTTATCAAACAAATTTTGTCCTCCCATTCGAATGTGCGTTGCAATTCGAACACAAACAAATGGCTGCAGACGAAGTCATGAGTGTAGCCAGGTCGGTGAATGTGATACTGCAGACTCCAGCCTCAAAACCGCCAACCCGCAACTTCCATTTTTTCCCGCACACTCCCTTGAAAAAGTCCAATTGCGCAGGAAAAATGTAGACCTGGCAACGCTGGAAGCCACTCTTGTCCATCACGCTTGTGCTCCCCTGCTTTGAACACCACTCTTTGTTGTTCTTGATATTTTTTTGCATATTTACTTGAAATTAACCAAGTGCAAGTGGTGGTAGGAAGCTTAAATGTTAAAGTATGGAAATGAAAAAGGAAATAATGCAAAACCAGAGAAACTACCAGCATACCTTTCATCATCACTGTCATCATCAGCACTCTCCATATCCGTCCGTTTTTCCTTCCTTCGTGATCCCATTCCTCTTCTCTTCGGTGTATTCTACCCCAAATCATCTTCCCTCCTACTCATCTTACAAACAGGTCAATAATAGGAGACGAGTACCACAGTGAACATCACCCAGGCCCTTAGTAAACATTACTCTTGGCCCCGTTGGAAACAGCGCCGATCAGCTGATCAGTGGGGTGCTCGCCAACCATACTTCCTTTCTCCACAGTGCCCCACAAAATGCATTTACATGTGTTGGCAATATTTAGTTGACAATATATATCTGGTTGACAATATTTGAGTGATCTGGCCACAGGGCACAACATAAACCCATAAAAATGTTAAAAAATATGAGGATTTTGGGGCCTGGTACAGATTAATTTTTTCTACATTAATTTCAATGGGATAAATTGCCTCCCAATTCGATCATTCACAATTGAAACAGCCCAAATGAACCAATTAAGTTTGAATCACGAGGCACCACTGTATTAAAAAAAAAAATCCACATTTTCCCTGAACTTAAAAATAATAGTAATAACCATGAATTAGACCACACCTTTGTTGGCAGCAGTTATCCTATACTGAGGTATGTGACTTTTGCTGCAAGAAAGCACACGTGGCAAGTTTTCAATGGTCAGAGGCTGACGAGATTGACTTTCAGAGCCCTTGATAATTTATCTGCCTTGATCAGTGATGATGCAAATGTTTATCATTTAACCCAGTAGCAGCGACGGGCCAAATTTGTGGCTTTGCCGTGTAGCAGCAATGGGCCAAATTTGTGCCATGATATAAATCCCCAAAAATAGATGATACATAATCTGATCACAAATGCTTTGATATGTATTATGAAACGGTTTGTGTGAGGGGTGATTTTTTCTCATTTCTCTCGATTGGAGGGACCATTAAGAAACATGATCCTCGCTGCTACCAGGTTAAAAAAATACACCATTAATACATGAGTATCAACACAGATAAATTACAATGAAGCACAAAAGAATATTATTTCATACCTAATTTCACTCCTCCTTCCATGGTCAGAAGAACATTACCCGCTTTCAGGTCCCGGTGTATCACCTGGCAGAACAAGAAACAAGTCAATGAAACATAAGCTATGACAAAATTAGAGTATCAAATTCATATTTTAACAATAATTCAAGAATCTCCTTCTGCACAATGTTGATATTGATATGTACACTTGGCCCATGTTAACATTAATGTCTGGCTTGAGATGGCACCAGACCAAAATTGGACCATCCAACCTACAATCAGATATCTGGGCACCCTAGTTGTACTGGTAGCATAAACAAAAAGAAACATAAAGCCTTGGCCGGCTGTTCCAGGGTACTATATGATTTGAATTCAGGCCAATAGTGTTCTCTCCGCTACACAAACTTTTTCCTACAGTAGAACCTTGTTTATCCGGCACGAACAGGGGGAAGCCCGTGCCAGATAAACCGTTTTGCTGTTGTTTTGAGACTTACTCCTATAGAATTGCTTTTTTTTTTCCACGCCTATAGCTCCGGTAGGCTTACTTGGTTGGGCCTGATAGCTGGCCCAAGCCTGTCATGGCACAGGCAAGTGTTTATAGTGGTGCCATCTACTCTTGGCTGGTAGCCGTGGATCTGAACCCACATCATCCAGGATGCATTGAAATGCGGGACTGGCACACTAACCACTCAGCCACTGCCTCCCAAATAGAATAGAACTCCTATAGAATTGCTAATAAAGTAAATACATCCTATACTACCGAATAACAGGCCCAATGGTCCAGGGGCTGTATACACAACACACACCTTCCCGACAGGCGCCGTTTGAAACGGCGCACCAATGGCGCATTTTGTTTCACCTGGATCACGATACACAAACATTTTCAAAGGCGCCATTGGCACGCCGAATCACTGAAAGGTGGGATTTCTCTCATAGGGGCCTTTTCACAAGTCAACCAATCACAGCACCCATGACAACTGTGGTTTCAGAAGTGTGAGCTAATCACGCAGCACTGTCTGCAGCTGACAGCCACGGCACTAAGGAGTGGAGAGAACATTCTAGAATCCTAGCACGGCATGGAGGGAGAAAACATGCGGACACAAGTGCGGGTGAGAAGTACAGGAAATCCCCTATATACGAAAGGGTTAGGGACTGAAAAAACCTTTCGTTTATCGATTTTTCGTATATCGAAGCCATTTCCCCCATAGGATTGTTAATAAATAGGGGGGTTAGGGACCAGCGCCAGCAAAAAAAAAAAAAAAAAAAAAACAAGTTAAATATAACTATGCTTAAAAGCAATTTACTACTCACAATACAATGAAACGCAAGGCTCATAAATAATTAAAAACAATTACCATTTCCTGTTCCTTTACTGTTATAGAAATGCATTACATATGTTAGGACAATCCCCTCTAACTCGTCACTACAACTCATCACTTAACATTGCCAATGTTTACTTCCCAAGCTGTGAAAGGCCAGTTTCGACTCTCGTGCCCGAAACACGTGCCAAACAGTACACCACCGCACCACTCAAGCCCCCCAACCCCTCCATCACCCTCACGTTTCCTCACGCTGGCTGGGATGTGTTTCGGATTCGAGTCGAAGCAAGGGGTTCACAAACTGGCAACGCTAAGTGATGAGCGTTGAAGTGGAGGGGACTGGACATGGACACTTGCTGCCTAATCACTGCTTGGTGGTGCTGCTGCTGATGGCTGTGGGGCTAAAGCTGGCTTGAAATAAGCTGTGATTCTCTGCTGAAGTGACTGGGCGCTTGGGAGCCATGATGGAGGCAGATAAAAAACACGAGTGAGCGAGTGTGAGGTTGTTGATGGCGCCACAAGCATCGATATAGACATCGGGTACGAAACAGTGAGCGCGGAAACTGTCTACTTTTCGTATATGCGAAGCATGTCTTTCGTGAACCGAAAATTGTCCTATATTTTTCACTTTCGTATATCCGAATTTTCGTACATCGAGCTTTCGTATATCAGGGATTTCCTGTACCGTATTTGACGGCTTATAAGACGCACTTTTTTTTCCAAAACAATGTCCCTGAAAATCACCCTGCATCTTATAAGGTCAAGGTTCAGCTTTGGATTACTGGCTAGTGAAGTTTTAGTGCAGCAATGGCACTTGGATTAAACTGCAAACCTTTCCGCAAATGTAAACAAGGTGGCGATCACTTTTACAGCAACAACGGCAACTCTTTTCTGAAGTAACAATGTATAACAGTAGTACTTACCACTACTTCATATAAAATGACACCAGTCAGGAAGAAAATTAAGTGACTTAATGCCTGTACCTAAACAAACTTGTGGACGGTTGTACACCAAACCTGACAACACGCGCAAGGCACGCTACATTTCCTTAGTAGACAGGGATCATTGAGGTAAGACAGACCTTTTTCATAAAACTGTTTAACTTTGATTGACTGATAAACACGAACAATATATGGATAATATTGACGAGATATTAAGAAGATAGACTGAGCTATCGGAGCAGTGTGTGTGTGTGTGTGTGTGTGTGTGCATTTACCTAGTTGTAATTTTACAGGGCCTGGGCTTACGCTCGTGTGGTCCCGTCTCCATATCTATAATTATCCAACTTTTCCTTGAAGCTCTGCACACTCTTTGCCAATACTATTTCTTCACTTAGTCTGTTCCAAACCTCTATATTTCTTTGTGGGAAGCTATATTTCTTTATATCTCTTGAGCATCTTCCCTTCCTCAACTTTTTACTATGTCCTCTAGTATTCCTGCTGGAAGGTTCCTCTCTTAGTAGCAATTTCTCATTATCCACTTCTTCCATTTTACTCAATAGCCTATATATTTGTATTAGGTCTCCTCTTTCTCTTCTTTGTTCTAGTGTTGGTAAGTCCATTTCCTTTAGTCTCTTCATATGTCAGTCCCTCCAGTTCTGGAACCATTTTTGTTGCCATCCTTTGTATTCTTTCTAGTTTTTTTATGTGTTTCTTCATATATGGAGACCGCACTGTTTCCACATATTCTAGTTTAGGTCTGATCATAGTAGTAATTAATTTTTTCATCATTTCTTTGTCCATGTAGTGGAATGCTATACCTATATTTCTCACCATGTTATATGTATCACCGAAGATCTGATTTATATGACTTTTTGGTTGCATATAATATTGCATTATTACTCCCAGGTCTCTCTCTTCATTTACTTTCTTTAATATTTCACCATCTCCCATTTTATATGTCCATTTTGGTCTTTCTACACTTTTTCCCATTTCCATAACATGACATTTCTTCACGCTGAATTTCATCTCCCATTTCTGACTCCATTTCCAAATCTTGTTTAGGTCTTCTTGCAGCTCCTTGCAGTCTTCACTGTTTCTTATATGTCTTTGCAGTTTAGCATCATCTGCAAACAGGCTCATGTAGCTGTTTATTCCCTCTGGCATATCATTAATATAGACTAGGAAAAGTACTGGTGCTAAATTGACCCCTGGGGCACTCCACTTTCCACCGTTCTCCATTCCGATCTAGTGTCCTTAACCACTGTTCTCATCTCTCTTCCTCTTAAGTAGCTTTCCATCCAGCACTTCATTTTCCATCTCAATCCTCCTTTATTTTCTAGTTTCCACAGCAGTCTTGAATGTGGAACTTTGTCAAATGCCTTCTTTAAGTCTAGGTAAATGCAATCCACCCATCCATCTCTTTCCTGTAATTTGTCCATCACTCTTGAGTAAAAGCTCAGGAAGTTTGTCACACATGAGCGGCCTTTCCTAAACCCATATTGATTGTTTGTGATTAGATTATGTTCTTCTAGAAATCTCATCCATTGTTCTTTTATTAATTTCTCACATATTTTACATACTACGCTGGTCAGAGACATCGGTCTGCAATTTAGGGCTTTTTCCTTTTTTCCACTTTTGTATATAGGTACCACTTCTGCCCTCTTCCACTCCCTAGGCACTGAGCCAGTTTTTATTGAGCACCTAATGATGTCATATATCGGGCCGACTAATTCATTTCTGCACTCTTTAAGTATAAAACCTGAAACTCCATCCGGTCCCACGGCCTTCCCTTCTTCCAATTCCCCCAATAGTTTTTTTATCTCGTCTTTATCTATTCTGACCTCTTCCATATATACATCTAAGTTGTTTTCTTGTGGTTCATTAAATAATGATTCTTTGGTAAACACTTGCTGGAATTTTTTGTTGAATAATTCCGCCATGCCTTTGGGATCCTCGATCTCTACATTCTCTGCAGTCAGTCTTTCAATTATTTCTCTTGATTTAATTTTTCCATTTATAAATCTATAAAATAGTTTAGGTTGTTCTTTACACTTTTCCACAATATCCTTTTCGTATCGTTTCTCTTCTTCCTTTCTCACTTTCACGTACTCATTTCTCGCTGCCTTAAAGCCTACTTTGTTTCTTTGATTTTTGTTTCTTTTCAATCTTGACCACGCTTTGTCTCTCTTTTCTTTTGCCTTTACACATCTTGCATTAAACCAGTCCTTTTTAGCCCTCTCTCTCGGTCTGTATTTTGATACGAACTTCATAACACCTGTGTTGTATGCCTTCATGAAAATATCATACTTTCCTTGAACTTCGCTTGTACTCATTAACTCTTTCCAATCCATTTCACCAAAAAACTTCTTGAGGTTTTCCACCTCTGCTTTCCTATAGTTTAATCTATCACTTCTATAAGTCATGTCTTGTTCCCTTCCTCCCTCCTTCATTTCCATCTCTATGAGCATGTGATCACTTTTTCCCAGGGGGCAATCATACCTCAATTCATCCTTCACGTGAATTTCTCTTGTCAACATCAAATCCAGTCTTGCCGGTTCGTCGTCTCTTCTATATCTAGTGCTTTCCTTCACCCTTTGTATCATCAAATTTTCCATCATTAAATTTAAGAATCTATTCCCCCATGCCACATCGCTACCATTGCTCTCAAACCTCTCCCAGTCAACCTCTTTGCAATTGAAATTGCCAACTAGTATTACTCCTTTGTTTCCCTTAAGTAATCTCCTCAAACTCTGTAAGGTGTCATCAATCATGTTTTCATATTCTTCTTTACTCCATGATGTTGTTTTTGGTGGTACATATGTTACTGCTATCGTCATCCTTTCTCTATTCTTGTTTTCCAAGCTTACACTCACTATTTCTGCTTTTCCTTCTCCATATTCTATTGATTTTACTAATAACTCTTTATCATTATCACCACTCCTCCTCTGCCTTTGCCCATTCTATCCTTCCTCCATACATTGTATCTTCCATCTAACTCAATTTGGATGTTTTCTTTTAGTTTAGTTTCAGTTAGGCAAACTATCATGGGATCCCTCTCTTTTAGATAATCTTGCAGCTCTATTTTACTAGAGATCAACCCATCTACATCTGTGTACATTATTCTTTTTCCCCTCTCTGTATCTTTCTTATCTAGTTTTCGCTCTCCTTTCTCTTCTCCCTTATGAACCATTTTTTGATTTGATCCCCCGAAATTCTCCAAAAAAATGATTCTTTTTCTTCCTCAGATCTTGCGTTATTTTCTACTTTTGTCTCTGCCAGTAGTTCATTCCATTTCTTCCTTTCTTCTTCATTTCTATTTTTCTTTGTATATATGTATCCTTACATCCTTCCGTTTCTTTTAGTTTAGTTGTTCTATATAATATGTCTTCGGCTGCCTTTTGTGATTTCAGTTTTAACTTGATTGGTCTTGTTTTCCCTTCCATAAATGGACCCATTCTATAAATCTCGTCTACTTCCTCCTCGATACTCTGCCTTTCTGCATCATTTAGGTTCTTGAGCAGGTCTTTGACTGATTTCAGTTCCTCTTTATCCCTTTTTGGTTTATATGTCATATTCTTTTCTTTCATCCCAAAAATAACAACACTTCTTTTTGTGTCCGCTACTTCTCTCACTAATTCTTCATTTTTCTTTAGGGCCTTGACTACCTCTTTCTCCACGTCTTCTTTATCCTCTTTCATTTGCTGTTCTATTACTTATCTTAGGCTTACATTTGCTTTTTCACTCTCCACTCTCCAGGTCTTCACCTCTTCTCTAACTCTTTGTTCTTCTGTTTACCAATTCCTTCGTGTGTGTGTGTGTGTGTGTGTGTGTGTGTGTGTGTGTGTGTGTGTAATAATAGTAATAATAATAATAATAATAATAATAATAATAATATACGGTTTATTCAGGTACGGCAGCCGTCAGGCTGAAAATTTACATTTTAGAAATACATTTTAAGTAAATTTTGCTAACAAGAACAAATACAAAAAGAAGGGGGATGGAAAACGGGGGTCAGATTTGTGTCTGGGAAGGTAGGGGTGGTGAGAGGTGGGGGGTGGGGTGGAGTGCAGTGTGGTGGTGCCGGGGAGGGCGAAGGGGCGGATTCTTTCAGATAGCGACGAGGTCAAGTGAAATGTTAACACTCACTGTTACTTTCATGATCTGAGAACAGGCATGAGTAATATTTCTCATGTTTCAAGGGCCTCCATGCCATTATGCAGTTCAAGAAATATATGTTACAGCCTGTAAAGAGAATAAAATATATAACACTATTATCACCATTATGCGGTCGGCAGTATGGCCGCAACCTAGACAGCAAAAGGTCCCTTTCATTGCTAAACGCTCGCAGCGAGCTTTAGGCGTATTTGCTGGTGGTGCTAAATGCTCGCTGCAAGCTCCACCCGCACTCAAATCTCCCGCACATGAAAGTGTTCCAACACTAATTCTCAAAACACAGGATTGCCAATTGAGTGGGTTCTTCGCTAAATTTGGTGGAAAATCATATCAGCCCAGCGCAGCAAATCTACAGACGAGTAACTGGTGGATGTTCATGCCCAATATAGCGGCATTTTTGCATAGCTTCACCTATCAACTGACTGATTCTTTGACCAAATAGTTGTAAATATTGCAGTTGGCAATACTCCCTTTCCAGAATCTGAAGGAGAGATGTCCGGAGTCCCCTTAATATGGCTGATCATCCCGCACGCACCGACGTAAGTGTTAACATTCAACACTCTGAACGTGCATGTAAGTTTGCAAGAGAGGCATACATAACCGACTCCTATAGATCTGGACCTTCTTTCCAATGGTGTTTTTGTTTTTTAGCCGTGATGAATAGTTTTTGAGATACAGAGGTTAAAAGAGACCCCCCATTGGGCTGCCTGACTGCGCCTGAGGGGATAGTCGCATCCCGTCCTGCGTGCAAGGAAAGGGTTAAAGCCCACAGCAGGAGTCATACGATCTGACTGACGAGTGAGGGAGACAAAAACTGCCTTTATTTATGCCTCGTGCTCAAAGCCACGCCAGTGGAGAGGGTTGTTAATTACTTAATTTGGGAAAGAGTGAGGAAACATGTTCAACCAAAAAATGACACCATTGGCATGAATATAACTATTTAAAAGTAATATTTTTGTTCAAATGGATGCCAATGGCATGAAAGTGCACTTTGGCCCTAAAAATATATACACGCCATTGGCATCCAAGTGAACGAGAAGGTTAATTAATATAAGCCTGCTAATTTTCTCGGTGGTGGACAGCTTCAAGGCTAGTTTAATAATCATAATCAGCGATCTTGTAAATTAACAAAACAACTATTTGCATTATTACCGATATTTTTAACTCACAATCGACTATAATTGACAGTATTTGTTATTACTGCCTGCATATTATTGACACTGACGACTGTTTCCTATGTGTAGGCTAGCATACAGTATCCACGAAATTGCACACACCGTGTGAGCAAAAAAAAGAAAAAATGCTCTTCCAACTGAAAGCTAGTCAACCATTCCACTTTTTACAAATCTTGTTTAGGTTCCAGGTGCAAACTCTGAATGAATATATACTAAAAATGAGATCTCTGAGATGAATATATGAAAAGAATGCAATGTTTGCAATACATACCTTATGAGAGTGGATATAGGCTAGGGCTTCAACAAGATATTTACAAACATAAGCAATTTGGGGTTCAGTGAGAGGTCGATAAAGATCAGCCATTACAGAATCCATAGCCCCTCCATCACAATATTCCAGGTACATCTGAAAATGGTTGCATGGTCAGTGAAGAGTATTACATTCCCATCATTAATGTTAAGAAATGATAAAGGATATCTGAATGATAAAATTATTGGCAAGATTATTTTGAAAGGTATTCTGCATCGATAAACAAAATAAGTTTGCATGATAAACAAAATATATTTGCACAAAATTAAATTTAAAATTAATTATACTAAATTAAAATAAATATTTCTGGTAGATACAGCGAGATAAAATAGTTATATACAAAGAAAATTCCATTGCATATTAATACCAACATACCCAAAGTTTCCCATCATAATGGTATGCTTCTAGTAATTCTACAACATTCTTGTGCTTGCATTCAGCGAGAATATCAATCTCTATCATAAATGTCTCGAGATCCTCTTCCTCCTCCAGTGCAACTTGCTTGAGGGCTGCAAGTTGCTTAGTTTCTTTGTGTAAAGCCTGAAAAAAATTTCAATATAAAACATTATACATAATAATGACCTAAAAATCATTGTTATACAAGGATGCAAATTCAAAGTTGTAAATTAACTTCACCAATAATCTTTCCACTACTATTAATCCCTAAGAGCTCAGCATACCTTTACATCCCATATACAGTAAACCCTCAATATAACAAACTAATTAGGGAGGAACGTAGTCCCTTAATGCCGAAAGTCCGTTATAAGCGGCAAAAAAAAAAAAAAAATAAATAAAAAAATAAAAAAATAATGCCAACGAACAAAATAAACGTAGGTATATAAATTTTTTTGTGTATGTTGTGTGCACATTATCTGTATAGCCGCATAGCACACTTGGCGATGGACTGCGAGGCACTGAGCCTGCCCGGTTGGTAGTGGGGCCCTGCGAGGGGGCCGTATTGTTACGGGAATGGGCAAAATTTTACAAGAGCGGTAAATACTGGCAGAGGATTTTTTTTTTTTCGGTGTTATGAAATAATCCGATTACTATTTCTGTCGCAAATCATAAATGATTGACTTTTCAATGCCTGTTGTAAACCTGTCACAGCCTGCAGCTGCAGCCGCAAAATAACTCACAGAGAAAGATGTTCAACTTGCTTACTGATCATTTGTTTCACTCACCGTTCACAAAGACCACAAATGGACAAACTAGAACAAAACAAGACAAATTAATGTTTTCCCTGCCATGTATTTCCCCAAGGCGCATGCGTGGTGGACAGCAGGGCGACTTATTTCTGCGAGGAGATATTTCTCGCAACACCGGCCAGCCGCCGCAAATGTCACGTCCAACACTGTGTATTTCCTCACCCCACACCGAGTGCCGAATAACTTTACAAACCAAACATAACTTACCGTAACCTACATAACTGGAGGCTTAGCCCCCCTACCCCCTAAAGCTTTATCAGTGCTGACATTCACAAACACTTGGCTATTTTCAGCTATTTTTGATATACATTTACCACCTGGATTGATGCATACGACTAGCTTGTGGTATAAATACATTCTTCATTTGAATGGAAACCACAAGAGGGAAAATATTTCATCAGGTGGCTTGAATAAGACTACGGTAACCGAAGGATGGGGCAGCAGATAAAGGGAGGAGGGCGAGGTGGCCAGCAGACGCTATTATAGTTACCGAAAGCGGGTGGTTCAAAAACTATTCTTGGTCGGTCCCCATGGATTTCTGACTGTCTGACCTTGTCCATTATATCCGAAATCCGTTATAAGCGGGTCTGTTATATCGAGGGTTTACTGTACTTATCCTGGTCACCGAAAATCAGTTTTTCATACATTGTTCCGTATGACTCAAAATGATCCTTGAACTGAAAAAAAATATATATAAAAAATTAAAAATTAAAAAAAATAAAGTTCAAAATCTCCATTTTTAAATGTCCTGCTGGGCCTTTAAACTTGGCTCGCTAGGCGATGCTGCCAGACGTACAATTTTTTATTGTCGTTTAACGATCTTTTTATACCTATAAATGATCATCTATTCCGACTCAAGTTCCTCGTTTTCTTCCTCTATTTGATGATCAAATACACAATCAGGGTCATAATCAATATCATCAATGCTGATGTCACTGTCCTGGTCACCAATATTTTCCTTAAGACATAATTGCTCATCAATCTCAGCGAGAGTTAGAGAGCGGTGACGCCTCCCTGCCACTGTGATTCAGAGACAAGTGATGGCCGGGGACGGGTTACGTAAGCAGCAGCGCGTGTGCAGTGAGAGGGGGTTTGGGGTGGGAGGGCTTACGTGTGTGTTCAAATGGCAGGAAGCTGTGCTGATATGTGCTAGACAGTTCCAGAAAAATAATTCATGTAGCTAGAAGGCATTTCCAAGCAGTAGAAGGCAGGGAAGTGACGAACGTACTTATACGTGACTGACCAAAGGAAGTAACCTCTGATTTCACGTACTTGTCCATGACTGACCACTTACGGGTTAAATCAATCTGATAAAATCAAGTCTTTATAAGTAACATTGAAATAAAAATCTTTAGACTTCAAACTGTACAAAGATGTTTGTGACGTATCAAGTAATTAAGACTTTTCCTCCACTTTTACAAAGTCACTGGAATATCTGATAATCAACAGACAGACTATAACAAAATTACTGCATAATAAGTCTATAACTCCTCTACTCATTATTTTAAAGCAGTTAGTTCAGCACCCTACAAATACTCATGTTATTCAGAAACATGCCACCATCTCTCTCTCTCTCTCTCTCTCTGTATATTGTGCTTATAGATAATTACCTGTGATGCTAGAGCTTGCATCACATAGAAAAAGGCAGCAATTGTACATTACCTAAGCTCTGTCCATATCAGAAAGTTATTGTAACTCTATAAGGCATCTAAAATCAGCCACAAAAATTTGAAGCACTGCTTAATTGTCTACGCACAACAGAAAAAGGAAATAAGACTTTGTGGAGGCCATATACATCTACAAACTCCAAAATTCCACAGCAATGTTGCATCTCTTTTTATCTTCTATCGATGTTTTCATGCCGACTGCTTTTCTGAACTTGCTAAATGTATGCCTGCCCCCCCTCCTACAGCCCCACTGTACCCGACTTTCTACTCTTGCTCATCCCTATCCTGTCCAAATCCCTCATGCAAAAGTTAACCAGAATCTTTATTCTTTCATCCCTGACACTGGGATTCATTTTCATGTTTTGGGCAAGAGCTAATAATTTATTTCATAACCAGAATCTTCAGTCTTTCATCCCTGACACTGGGATTCATTTTCATGTTTGGGCAAGAGCTAATAATTTACTTCATATTTTTCTTGTGATTCCCCAATATCAGTTTTTACATTTCTGTTTATATCATCACAAAATAGAGATTCTAAGCTTTCATTTGGTATATAATTATCTATTTTTTGTTTGATAAGGAGAGCATTTTCAAGTAAGCATAAAACATATGTGTGTCTGGGTCATTGCATCCACTGTTGATCAATGCATCCAGAATCAGTGTTTTAAATTTTTATCATGGAGCATAAAGGTTAACCACCAGAAGTTGAAAAATATATTGGCAGAAACTTTGTGGTGAGGACCCCAGTTAAGTGAGATTTTAACCCAGTAGCAGCGGGGATCATGTTTCTTAATGGTCCCTCTAAGCGAGAAAAATGAGAAAAAATCATCCCTCATACAAACCATTTCATAATATATATCAAAGCATTTGTGATCAGTTTATGTATCATCTATTTTGGGGGGTTTATATCATGGCACAAATTTGGCCCATCGCTCCTACACGGTAAAGCCACAAATTTGGCCCATTGCTGCTACTGGGTTAATGACTATATATTTGAAAGAAGTCTATAAAAATTACAGTAGAAGTTCCGTAAATTATAGTACAGTTTATAGTAAGTACAGCTGATGAATAATGCTACTTATGATATTATCTGCTGCTTCAAGGTAACAAGAATGCTTTATTAGGTACAGTTTCTGTAAAATCACTCTCAGTGTTTTTTGTAGGTCTAAAGGATTTTTTGAGGGGCATGACAAACATTCACAGAAATTCTCTATTTGCAAGCTGTCTGCGTACCCTAACCCCCTTGCATAAGGAGGGACAGGTGTACTTATTTAAGGATTCCAAAATGAGGAGACCATCAAGCTGCCATACCTTGTACACCTTGCCATAGGCTCCATCTCCAAGCTCCCCAATAATCTCCCAGAATTCTTCAGGGCTGTCCAGACGAACATTGTGAAAATGTTTTTTCTTCTTGGCTGAAGATCCACTCTTGAATATATCTATGAACTTTGAGATGAGTGGCATGGTTCCTGGAACTCTTGTGGTCACATTATACACTCTTAATTTTCACCTGCAAGAGAAAGAAACATTAATACTACTCTTAAATAAATGACAAAAGACTTAAACATGAGATAATGGACTAATAATACTCTATCCTTTCTCCTTGGAGTGGTTGGTGGCATATCTGACTACAATCCCATTGGGCCCAACTTCAAATCCTGGCGCCCTACAGCAATAGCCCCTCACAGTATTATTGCAGCAGCTTCTATTGGCGACCATTTAACTCCTTCACCACCGACGTCGGCGTCCGATGGCATCACCGTATGGAAAGGGTTAGTCCTCTTCTAAACCTCTTCCATTTCCTCTTAATCCTCTTTTATGCCTCTTAAGAGGAAATGGAAGAGGATTAAGAGAAATTTAGAGGAGGATTGAGAGGTTTAGAAGAGGATTAACCCTCTTCCATTTCCTCTTGACCCTTTCCATACTGTGACGCCGACGTCTGTGTCACGGATGGAAAGGGTTAAAGGAAAAAGCATCATAGTTGAACGAAACATTCACAGAAGGTAAGAAGATGCAGTGGAGGTGACACTGGCCACTCATATAGCTGACGTGTCTTTTGTTTACAGCCTCCCTGCCAAAACAACCCCAGCAACGACTTGGTGTGCATTTGGCAGACGTCGTCATCTTAAGGGGCTATTACACTGGGAAAATTCTTCGTGGATCTTCAGTCAAACCACGATTTCCGCTGCTGTGGTTCTCGTATTTCCGTGGTTTTCTGACGTGTCCATGATCTTCCAAAGCTACGGTAGATTTCACCTGAGAAAGACGGTATTACTCATCAGCAGCAGCAGTAATAACAAGAAACAAATGAGAATCATGCCAGCGGAAATCATGGTTTGACTGAGGATCCACGGAGAATTTGCCCAGTGTAATAGCCCCTTTAGCAAAACTTTGTAGCTCCATTGCATTAAGCTGTACAACGTTGCATAGCTAAAGGGTCACCTGAACAGAATGGTGGGGTGAGGCGAGCGCATGAGGACAGGGCCAGGTACAGTAGAATCTCGTTTATCCGGCATTCAAAACAACAGCAAATATCTGGGGCCCAAATAAACAAAAATTCTTAAACTTTTTGCTAAAGTTAGGGCTGACTGAAGATCCGGACGGCATGTGGGTGATCTTCCGCCACTCAGCGATGACTTGAAAACTCAGCGTGTTTCGATGGGGGTTGGAACCAAGTCCGCCCTAGGTCCTTGGGCTCACCACACCCACACACTAACCACTCAGTCACTGCTTCCCAAGAGTTTCATTTAAAGTTGAAGGGTCGGAGCTGCCGTTGAGGAGGCAAAGGCGCCTTGTGGCGAGTCAATGAAGGATGGAATGGAGAACGACTGTCTCCTAGCTAACAATGACATGAAATACAACCTCAAAACTTGGCTTTGAGTGAAATACATCATATCAAGAGTACCGTATTTGACGGCTTATAAGACGCATTTTTTTTTTTTTTTTTTTTTAATGTCCCTGAAAATCACCCTGCATCTTATAAGATCAAGGTTCAGCTTTGGGTCATGGGCTAGTAAAGTTTTAGTGCAGCAATAGCACTTAAATCAAACTGCAAACCTCTCCGCAAACGTAAACAAGGTGGCAATTGCTTTTACAGCAACAACGGCAACTCTTTTCTGAAGTAACAATGTATAACAGTAGTACTTACCACTACTTCATATAAAATGACACCAGTCAGGAAAAAACTTAAGTGACTTAATGCCTGTACCTAAACAAACTTGTGGACGGTTGTACACCAAACCTGACAACATGCGCAAGACACGCTACATTTCCTTAGTAGACAGGGATCATTGAGGTAAGACAGACCTTCTTCATAAAACTGTAACTTTGTTTGACTGATAAACACAAACAATACATGGATAATATTGACAAAATATTGAGAAGATAGGTTATTATTCGATATTTACAAGTGCCTGTTTCTCCATTTTGCACTTATCTTTTAACACACTGGATGTTTTCCTCAAATCATTGTAGCTATGGCAAGAGAGAGAGAGAGAGAGAGAGAGAGAGAGAGAGAGAGAGAGAGAGAGAGAGAGAGAGAGAGAGAGAGAGAGAAAACAGGTAGTTTTGAAGCCACAGTTGAAGGCGGCTGCCTTACGATTGGCTGACAGTTCTGAAAACACGCTTGTGATTCGCTAGGAGTCCGATGACATCGTAGCCGACGCCCACCCTATCAGCGGCTTCACTGCCGGTGTCACAATGGCCGTTTTCGTCCAACCAGGAGTGAGTTCACGGTTATCCGTAAGCTGGTGTCACACAGTGATTTTTTTTTCCCACCACGTTGGTGCCACCTACGGCAACAAGCATCTCCAATTTTTCCAGGTGTGCGTCACACACAGCCAAGGAAGGTTGCTGTATCCACATCTACAATGTAAACAAAGCACTTGCCCTGTATCAACATGGTGTCATCTGCTAAAGTAAGGACTGTCGTGGCTTGTGCTGCCATTACCTAAGTTAAGGACTTGTTTCAGCAGTTAATAAGGTTCAGAGTATTCCACTTTCAGACTCCACAATGAAACGTCGATCTGTGGTAGTCGGAAGATCTGAAGGATCAGCTACTTACAATGCTCAGGGTAGCACCCTGGTTTGGTTTGCAGTTCGATGAAACCACTGACATTGCAAATGTTGCTCAACTTTTAGCTTACTGCCACTTTCCTAACAGTCACTCCAAGAAAATAGAGGAACATTTCCTATTCTGTTTACCACTAGGTGTGCAGACAACAGCAGAGGGAATATTCGCCAAGATAAATGAGTTTATGGTCAAGAATGATCTGAGCTGGAACAAATGTGCTTGTATTACCACAGATGGGGCTGCAGCAATGGTTGGAAGTAAGAAAGGTGTTGTCAAGAAAATTAAGGATGTTGCTCCCAGCTGCTATTCAATTCACTGTATATTACATCGGGAGGCACTGGCTGCCAAGAATCTCCTGTCAAATGTGGGGAAAAATGATTTTGACGAAATCATCAATGATGTGGTAAAGATAGTGAATAATATCCATGCAAGGGCAAAAAAGAGTCGCATGCTTGAGCAGCTTTGCAGGGAAATGGATGCAGAATTTTCTAAGCTTCTTCTTCATGCAGAAGTTCGTTGGTTGTCTTGTGGCAAGGTGTTGAACAGATTTCTAACACTAAGACAAGAAGTGTGCGTATTTCTGACTGAAGAAGACGAAAGGGCTGTCAAGCTCCAGGACAACTACTGGATTGCCAGATTATCATACATGGCTTCCATCTTTGAGAAGATGAATCAGTTAAACCTATCCCTCCAAGGCTTTGATGGGGATATTTTTGATGTCACTGGTAGAATTGAAGCTTTCAAGTTAAAGATTGGGTTATGGAAAAGAAAAGTTGAAACTAAGGACTTCGGTAGTTTCAGCTCCCTTGATCACTTTTTGAAAGAGTGCAACTGGAAAGTGCTATCTCCTTCACTAGAAGAAAATATTAAGGATTTTGTAATTTTTCATCTGGACAATCTGGAGAAGAAATTTTGTCTGTATTTCCCTGATGAAGAGGCAACAGCACTCAAAGAATGTATGTGAGTTGTGAACCCCTTTGTCTCAGCTAATACCAGATCAGCCAATCTGGAATCACTGACACCTACTTAGCTAAAACTGTCCACTGATTTTGCACAGAAGTCTTCATATCGTGACTTCTCCTACTATGGAGATTTCTGGTGCTCACTTTTAGGAATTCCAGACTACGAAGAACTTGCACGAATGGCCATGACTTATCTAGGGCGAATACCAACAACTTATCTGGCAGAAAGAGGCTTCTCTAATCTGATGGATATTAAAACAAAAAAAGTGAAACCAGCTACAAGATGTGGATTCTCTGATGAGGGGGCACTAGAGTGAAATAAAACCTCGCTTTGAAATGATTGTTGCAACAATGCAGCAGCAAACCAGTCACTGAATGTAAATCCTTTTCATTAGCTATGCTGCTATTTTATAAAGCGTATGTATATAATGTGATGTTCCATTTGCATATTTTTTCAAACCATTTAGAAATGATGTGTACATCTAAAAGTAGAAATGCAATATGTATCACAACTATCTTATTTTATTACATATCTACCACCTATATCACAGTTATGTAGGACCGAGTAGCTATTTTTTATGTCTAAAATAGACACCTAATACTTAAAACGTGATTTTCGAAGCTAGGGGTACATGGATTTCTCAAAGCTCCTGGAAGGGTGCATGAACTGTTCTACATTATTCACCCCACATTTTCGTAATTTGTTTTTTGATTACTGTTATAAATTTAAGTTAGTGTGATGCAGAATTTTCTCAGAAAGACAATGGTGGTCTCAATTTTTCTAATAATGAATGGTGGGGTCAGGAAACTGGGTGGAAATGAGGTGCGTTAAGTCATCAGTTTTGGATCAACTGGGCACACTCGCAGCTGCCCCAGCAGGCTGCTGGCATCACTCATCAAAACGCAGAGAGATAGGGGATGCATGCTCTAGTCTAGTATGTAACTCTGAGGAGTGAATGAGGGTCTGCTTTGTAGCAAGTAGGCTATTCTATGAACCCATTCTGAAGATCATAACACATCAGATAAAACTAAACGTTAGTATTTTTCCCCATCTGTATCTATGAAACTAATGAATGTAGTAGTCACACATACTGTTGTCCCAAACTCTTCCTTGTATCACTGCACAAGCACCTGCAATAGATATGCACAAAATCTACTTCCTCAGGGGAGATGTGAAATTTCTGCAGAGCTGAGAAAGCCCAGAATCTACTCAAGGACTCAAATGAAAGCATGAGCTTTGTGGAAGTAGGCTAGTCTGTAAACCTACTCTATAGGTCACAATACATCAGATAAACTATACATTGATAGTTATTCCCCATCTGCATTTATGAAACTAATTAACATAAGTCATGGATACGGTTTTCCAATGTTAGAATAAGTGAAAAATTATGTAAGAGGAAGTGTGCATCCAACACATACTTGTAGCAACACAAGCATGTTTTCAGACTTGACAATTATGTAAAAAAGTCAAGCTTTTCTCACTTCGTCAAACAGTCTTTTACCCGCTTTTTTTCTTTTTCTTTTAATTCTTTCTCCTATCACCAAACAAACACCTCCTGTAGATATGTATAAAATCTCTATATGTCTGCTGAAGAACACCATGACCAATCTTGTATAAATTTCTATGAAACAGAGACCAGGCCTGCAATCCTGACTGCAGTGTATGCAAATGCTTCCTTCAGTTCATTTTGGCCTGTAAACAAAAGTGAAAGTGTATGGAGGGCCTAACAGGGGACTTCACTTCCTTGTATTTCCACGTTTGTCCCATTAGGTTACCTTGCCACCTGCGGCTGTGCAGGTTCCCAAAGGTATTTCCTGACTTATCACACGATTTGATCTCTACATTCTTTCCTACGATTTTCTGGTAGGTTTGACGGTTTGCAAAAGACATTTACTGTTTATTGTTGATGAGGCTCTGCTTCTAGCGCAATGCAGGGCCATCAACACTATAATGATATTAGAATCTAAATTTTTTTTTATCTTCAATGCACATGTTTGTAACGTCATATGATGAGGTATATATCAGGCCCCACTCCACTTCCAGCGAAGCACTCTGCAAGGCCAACAACAATATAATGATGTTAGCATCTACAAAAAATGATCAATGCACGTTTGTAATGTCGTAGGATTTAGTAAATGAGTGAGCCTTCAGTGCTTTCTTGAAGGTTACTGTGTCATTTCACTAATCTTGGCATTATCATGGTCACTTAGCCACATTTCAGTTAGCATTAAAATATCAAGATCTTTTCCTTAATAGTTATCACAAATATCCAATGTTTTATTTCCAACTCACTGAACATTTAGCATACACAGTATCTTTGAGTCCTGAATACTAGTAGCCATGATCAGTTATGTTACGAACTCTCTGAATTTGCCTGAAAAACTACATAACACTAGTCATTCACCGAGTGATTAATTTCAGGCTTCTTGTGCCTCATACAATTTATGCATTTCTTTTCAGCCATGGTGCAATCCTTTGATTTACCCAACTGATTTATGATCTCTGGCACATTTGTAGAATCGTATATGACATAAGAAGAGCAGATGGTTAACCCAGTAGCAGGAACGGGCCAAATTTGTGGCTTTACCGTGTAGCAGCGACGGGCCAAATTTGTGCCATGATTTTAACCCCCCCAAAATAGATGATACATAAACTGATCACAAATACTTTCATATATATATATATATATATATATATATATATATATATATATATATATATATATATATATATATATATATATATATATATATATATATATATATATATATATATGAAATAGTTTGTGTGAGTGATGATTTTCCTCATTTTTCTCGCTTAGAGGGACCATTAAGAAACATGATCCCCGCTGCTACCGGGTTAAATAAGAAATGAGATAGGGAAGGGTGTATAAAGGAATCCTTAACCATGTTGCATGAGCACATAGTACATCACATAGTACCAAGGTATACCTCACAATGAGATGGGTGTACTTCTGGAACAATATCCATTAATCTTGATACCTGACAGTTTCTACAGTACAGAAAATATTCCATTCTCTACGGCCAATTTCAGTTATAAGTCCCCAAACCAAACACAAAACACTATGAACATGTCTACTGTGGAGCTTTGTGTTCATAGAGTAGGTAAGATTTTTGAGGGTACAACGAGAAATCTTTGTTTTTGGTGGTGCATCGAAAACCTACTAATCATTATAGAAAGTACTGTTCGGTTCAGGCTGTCTTCTTTTCTTCTCTTTTGATGTTTTGTTTACTGGGGTAGCATCTTTGTGTTTTCTGTTTTCTTTTTTAATTTCTGTACGTGTATATTTCTTTGTTTTTGATGGTGCATTGAAAACCTAAACATTATGGAAAGTACTGCTTGGTTCGGGCTGTTAGTTTATCTTCTTTTTTTCTCTATTGATGTTTTGTTTACTGGGGTAGCGTTTTTGTGTTTTCTGTTTTTTTTTAAACCCATCCGCTGCAATTGGCACGGATTTGGCTTTCAATAGTAGCCCAGTAACATATACTCCCAGGTCTTTCTCTGCCTCTGTGGTGGATAGTGGAGTGTTTCTCATGTGGTGTTGGTGTGCTGGATATCCTCTCCCAAGGTGCAGGACTTCACATTTTTCTTCACTGAATTGTAGCAGCCACTTTTTGTTCCATTCCTGTAGCTTGGTGAGGTCTGACTGTAGGAAATCCGCAGTCAAGGGGTTAATTTTTGTATGTGTATATTTCTTTACCTGTCTTCTTTTCTTCTGCTATACCATAATTTCTTTACAGGAGAAGCATTGTTGAAAGTGTTATTCCAAGGACAATGTGTTGGGCTCTGGACTCAGCTCATCAGCCACGGCACAGCAACAGGCAATCTAGGTTGGTATTCTCATGCGTTTCTGCCTCTAACATTTACTATTTCCAGAGGCAAAAAAGAAAATTGATCGGGTTTTAGTGTTCCCAAAGGGTCATGGTATATACAAATCAAACTACCACCCAGGCTCATAAAAGCACCCCTGGAATAGCCTAAAACTCCTACGAAAACCGTGTCATATATGTGTACCAGCAAGGTTTCAGAATATGGGCCTAATAGCTAGTCTGTCAAAACTCTGTAAATACGAAGGTGACCCGAGACAATGTACAGATCAAACTACCACCAGGCTCATAAAAGCACCCCTGGAATAGCCTAAAACTCCTATGAAAACCGTGTCATATATGTGTAATAGCAAGGTTTCAGAATATGGGCCTAATAGCTAGTCTGTCAAATCCGTGTAAATACGAGGGTGACCCGATGAGACACTGTCAACACGTCCACACCCTCACGAGTCTCCCCTCCAGCCCCAACTCACCCTTATATTCCAGGAACTATATGCTTCGATAACACCTGTACCGCACTCTTCGATATCCGCGAGAAAAGTTTGTTCTTCCGTGGTAGTAATCGTCCAGCGGGG
Source organism: Eriocheir sinensis (assembly GCF_024679095.1). Lineage (NCBI taxonomy): Eukaryota > Metazoa > Arthropoda > Malacostraca > Decapoda > Varunidae > Eriocheir > Eriocheir sinensis. Next base: position 12,594,599 of record NC_066559.1, read on the forward strand.
TGCCCTCAGACCGCCATGTTGTGCCTCGCCACCACACCTCGCAGGCTCGCGCGCTAGGCGGGGCGGCGCCGCGAGTGTTGCTCCCCCCCCCCTCCCCCCCCGCCAAAAAGGAAGGCTAGATGGATAGATCACTAATATTATGGTAGATAGGGAGTGAGGGAATAATACGAGTTTAACTGAGTGTTAGATTAGAAAAAAGATATATAAAGTACGTCGCACACACACACACACACACACACACACACACGTACAGCTATAACCATTCGAATGTAGCTCGCTTCCTGTTTATCACTAACTAGGGAAACACACACACACACACACACACACACACCATTTCGTAGTTCAGTCGGTAAAGCTCCGCGCTGCCAGGCTTCACGGCCTGACAGTAGGTATAGCGGTTCGAGCCCCGTTCAGGGCGGGATTTTTCAGCTGACAAGGAGTGGCGTACTGTTCCCCCATTGAGCAAGGGGGATGGGGTGTGTGGTGTGTGAGGTCCCAGCAGTACCCATAGATCGCCTATAACGAGCCCTGATCTAGTCGGGAGGGTATATCAATCAGTCAATCTGTGGGGGCATACGCCAGGGGGTGCATTGTCTCGCCCACCCTACGACGCCAAGCCCGTGGGTCCCTCCGGATGAGTCTCGATCCATGCAGGCCCCGTTCCCAATCCCAACCCGAGTACCTCCCGGCAGGATCTGTCGACTTGCTCAAGCCACAAACTCCGTGGGCGTCCCCTTGGCCTCCTCCACTCAGGGTTGTCCCTTACAGAGTCAACCCGATGAGCAGGATCAGCTTCAGGGTAACGTGCCACGAGCCCGTATAGCCGGAGTTGGCGTTGACGGACTATGCAGGTAATATATGTCGAATCAGTCTCACGGAGTAGTCGCTGGTTTGACAAAGTCATTCCAGCGATATCCCATAATTCTGCGTAGACATTTAATTGTATTACCAAAGGCATCAATTCGCCTCTCCAAGTCCCCATAGAGAGCTGTGGCTGGTCGCTATTGATGTACTACAAAGACTACCTCTTAAAAAATGATCCAGTTCAGGGCCTGGATGATTTACATGATTATGTCACTGAATTCAGAATGTGGAGATCACGTTGATCTTCTGTCCCTAAAAGTTCCTTGCCAAAGTCTGTACTTGTTACATAAATAAAAAAAAGCAGTGCTCACAAAATTATCCTGTTACGAAGAAATTATTACTTATTTATGCCACTTTGCCCATTTCATCTGCTACAGCTGAACAAAGTTTTTGTTACACTTAAGCCCCAGATACACTGCCGAATTTTGGTTCACGAATGTGCGCGAATATGCAAGTCATCCTGTGTCGTGGACAAGTTCGGCATCTTTCTTGCCTGTTCTTGGCCATTCGGGGACATGTCTGCGTCCACCGCGCGACTTTTGACAGTTGGTCACGACCGCCACGAAAAGCCCCAAATACATTGCCGAATTATGGCCACGAACTTGTCGCCGAATCAGTTCGTGAAAAAATTCGGCGACCGGTTCGCCGACATGACCAAGATTCTTATGATTCGTGGCCATTCGGCGACATATCGGCGAACGCTCAAGACAATTCGGGGACAATTCGGAGACATGTCGCCGACTATTCGGCGTCCATGTCGCCGAGTTCAAAATCTGAAATTTGAACTTTTTTTTTGTCGCGGAATAATTGGCGACAAGTCTCCGAATTGTCTTCGTATGTCCCCGAAGTGTCGGCGACATGTCGGGGACAATTCTCCGACAGTGCCAAGACTTCTGACAGCTGATCATCTGATGCCCATGTGGCATATACAAGCACGGGAATCCGGGGTACACACTTCTTCACCGGCAGCTGAAGAGCCCACCTCGTCTCTCGCAACTTGTTCCTGGGGAATGGCGAGAAGGCGATTAAATCGTTCCACTCGACCCTCTGCGGAACTCAAGAGCTATGGTAGACCCCAAGAATATCCACGCCTACCTCATGGACTACTACAACACCCGGGGAGCAGTGGCCTGGCAGGACATAATTGTGAGCGAGTAAATACCGTGTGTGATAATGTGTGGTAATCAATGGTGGGCACCGATCACTTTTTTGCTGTTCCGATCCCCGATCATCCGATCAGTTTGGGCAGCTGATCCGATTCCGATCATCCGATCATTTTTTTAAGTACTGCTGTTCCAATCACCATTCAGATCATCCGATCGTTTAAACTTATAATAATTACTATTTTTTTTTTCAATAATAATTACATGAACCACCTATTTTATTTTATAAGTAATAATTTCAAATAGTAATAACTTAATCATTTGCTTATAAATATCATTATTTTTCCTCTTTCTTTTGGTATGTATGTAGGACATGGTAAAGAAAAAATGTTATCTTAACTTCTTATTTTAGGCATTTATTTAAGTCTACTCTTTTATTCAATTTCTGAAAGTATGAAAAAGGAATTATGTTCGCTATTTTAACTTTTGTTTGAAGTTGATTTAGATTTTTGACAAACATTTTTCAACTTTTTAATATTTTATCATCGATATCTAGGAAATATTTTTTACTATTCTATAAAATAAACGAGTGATAGTGATTATTAATCTCCTATCCTTCCTGATGAAATAGCTTTCTGAATAAAAGATATTGGTCCATAAATAAATTAGTTACAAGAAGAACATAAGCAATAAGGTTTTGATTTTAAGTGAGCCGGTGTTGTGTCATCTGCCATCCACGTATCCTAAGACATCCCATCCTGATCTGCGCATGCGCGGAACCCGATGTTTACAAACACAGTGTTGATATCGTAGTTTGTCCAGGCAAGATGGCGGCAAGACAGCATGGCAGCTTTTATGGGAAAATGGCCAAATTCAAGAATGACATGGACCCCATAATTCAGATAGCCTACCATTAAATGGAGATAATTCGAGAAACATGACCATCAATCAGAAGAGAGTGTAGGTTATCTCATTTATCACATATACTGATATACAAGGGGTGTTGGTTATCTCATTTATCACATTTACCGACATACAAGGGGTGTAGGTTATCTCATTTATCACATTTACCGACATACAAGGGGTGCAGGTTATCTCATTTATCACATTTACTGACATACAAGGTTTCAGGTTACCTCATTTATCACATTTACCAACATACAAGGGGTGTAGGTTATCTCATTTTTCACATTTACTGACATAGGTTATCTCATTTTTCACATTTACTGACATACAAGGGTAGGCGGTGGCTGAGTGATTAGCGTGCGGGGCCAGCATTCATCACGCCATGGACAATGTCGATTCGAATCCCCACGCTACCACCTGGGATTTTTTAGTCACCGCCGAGTGGCTTAAGACTACCCACAGGCTGTCCAGAAGACCACCTATCATCCCGGATTCTAGAAGAAACCGTACAAGCGAATCAAAAATGAGTTCCAGGGGGCAGCATGAGCCAAGCATAACTAGCGCCACTATAAAAATTGCCTGCGCCATGACGGGCTTGGGCCGACCACCAGGCCCCTGAAGAAAGCCTTCCGTCGCTATAGGCTGAGATGTAAACAAAAAAAAGTTACCACATTTATCACATTTACCGACATACAAGGGGTGTAGGTGTGTGCGTGTGTGTGTGTGTGTGTGTGTGTGTGTGTGTGTGTGTGTGATTTTCAATAGTCTTAATAGTAAAGTATAAACTATTTTTATATTCCAGTCAAATTTCATTTATATATTTATGGATGAGAGAGAGAGAGAGAGAGAGAGAGAGAGAGAGAGAGAGAGAGAGAGAGAGAGAGAGAGAGAGAGAGAGGATGGGGCACACCCTGACCTCTGGGAGTGACCTCCCTCAGGGGTGCGGGGATAAAGACATATCACACACCTCACTCACGGGGAAAAGGGATTGGGATTATAATTATCATTCATTCACATACTTCAATATCTAGCTAATTATAGGTGTGTGTGTGTGTGTGTGTGTGTGTGTGTGTGTGTGTGTGTGTGTGTGTGTGTGAGTCTAATATATATATATATATATATATATATATATATATATATATATATATATATATATATATATATATATATATATATACAAACACACATATATACATATACACCCACAGACACCCACCCACACCCACACCCGCATATACGAGCGCACGAGCGCGCAAAAGTTTCTCGATCATGTTTTCCATCCAGCTGGGATGGAAAGCATGAGAAACTTCCCAACTGTTTCTCAGGACCGCCCACACCAGGAAAGTTTGTATGAAAACTCAGCTTTGACATTTCGTAGGTGTTAATGAGGCTCGTGAAAGGATCTCCACCTGTCAGATTATAGCTGCAGGCTGATGGGAGCTGGAATGGCTTTTCTGTGCCTGGTATCGATTCGTTGTATTTTGGGAGCCGCCGTTCGTAATAGTTCTTCAAAATCAGTGGTTGACCTTCCAAGAAAATTATTAATTAATTAAACCCTGCTCCATTAACTCTCGGCTCCGCCAAAAGTAAGTCATTCTGTAATGCTCAACTTTCTATAAACTACCGCACCCATACGCGTTTCCTTGTCTTCTTGCTCTCCAGTGAGTGCAATAATAAGTAAAACACAGAGGCCATTGCAGCAGTCTCGGCACACACCGACATCCTGAGAACAACCCTGAGGTGTGGACAGGAAACACTATTTCCCAGTGGTCTGGCTCCACACAGGTCCTCACTCGTCACCACCACTATACCCCGTGCTGCCGCCCCGCCCCGTCCCGAGCCCGCGCGCAATCCTGTCGCATCCTGTCGTCGCACGATGTCGCCGCAGCGCGCTGCCGCCGCCGCGCACATTTCGCGACAGTCATTTTTTTTATATATGAGCCAGATCGAAACATAAAAGCGTTTTATCCATATGTTTCCACAAATCGAATAAATTTTAAGACAATCATTGTGGGTTTTTTCCATCCGTTTTTGATAAAGGACATATAAACAAGTTAAACAAACTCAATATTTATTGGAATTTGGTCAAATTATGATTACAGATTCATAATGTGCAATTTCATAATATCATAGACTCCAACATTAGTCCTATATACAGAGCATTATGAGAGCATTTGACTTATTTCTTCCTGTTCCGCGGCTAGCATTAGCATGTCATCTTCCATCGCTGCCTGTATTTTCGAGGGAAAATAATGCTCGACCAGCACATCCCGTTCTCCCCACAACTCATAGGTTTCTTCTTCTTGTTCTCCCATTTCACCGATCTCTTGCCCACCCATTACCTCAGCTAGCCTCGCTTCTGTTATGCCTCTTTCATCACCTTCCTCCAAATTTTCTTCGTTTGACAGTGTCATGATCTGGGCTTCCTCCTCCTCCTCCTTCTCTTCCTCCTCCTCCTCCTCTACCCCTGTAGAATTATCGGGATGATCGTAAGACCGTGACTCCAAGGTGCTAATGTAGTATCTTTTGTCCTCAACTACAGATATCCCTCTCTTGGGATATTTTACTGTACTCATTCGTCCATTGCGCACTGTGAATCCCTGATAGCCAAAGGTAAATGTTTGCTTCTGGAATAGGACGTCTTTGTATCGCTGATGAGCAATTTTTTTCTTTATGAACTTTGGAACGCTCTTAGCTGAACTCAACCGGTCACCGTCTGCCAAGAGGATGGAGTAGCACTTTGGTCTTACACCTACAAATTCTGAGATGGTTCTTTCCCTCACTTCAGACTTGAGAAATCCGAGCTTGCCTTTGTTGTCTGTGTTGTACAAGGAATGTGAGGAGCTAAAGTTACTTGTGTCTATATAGCTTCTGAAGGGTTCCTGCTAGTACTCTGTTAATAGATCGAGTTTCAATTGTTGTTGTCACAATACACTAGTTTCGCCCGATCCCCGTAATGAACCTTCATGACATTGTAAAAGAAATCATATAGTCGCAGCTTGGACAGCTCTAGGATGTAGTAACCAATGTAGTTTGGATGATTCACCTGTGAATATTTCTTATGGCGAACTACAACTACATGGCCATCATTGGTGGATACAACACGTTTAAAGTAAGGACTTCGGACCAGCTTCAAAAACTTTTCGCGGTTGGTGACAATATCTATGTCTTCACTATATTTGGCCGCGTTCATCAGGAATCGACCAAAAATGCTGTTTAAAATACACTTGATTGCAGTTTTCTTGATAGGGCAAGTAGCACTTTTGCGGGCTTCTATGTTATCCTGAATGAAGTCCGCAAGAAAGTGCTTTTGCTTAAACATATAAATAGCATGCACTTTTTTAACAACCAGGCCTAGTTGAATAAGTAGTTTAAGGAGAGGCAGAGCAAACAGCATTTTCTCCTGAGCAACATGTATTCCAATCAGTTTTATGTTCTTACACGGTACTGGACGGGTTTCTTCTTCATACCATTCGTGTGTGACTGACGATATATCTCTATTGGTGATATTGTGTCTTCTGATGGTCAGTGGGAGGTCATCCGTTTTCTCAATGACTTCACGTGAGACAGCCTCAGTATCGCACAGAATGAGGTATCTAAAATCGCCATCGGTTGCTTGATTGACCAAGCCCCCGCTCAAAAACGAATGCATTTCTGTCTCATCTAGTTTTCTCATATCCCCACATGGCAACTTCTCTTGCATTACAGTGGGATAAAAACTGTTGAAGTCATGATATGAAAGGAAAGTGTTTCTATCATGTTTTGGATTAAACTGAGGGTTCGTGTAGATGTTATTGGCGCGTACAAAACGACGCACAACACTTGTGTAGCCCCCACGCTGGGCCACGCACATTTGTTTGAATGCAATGATATATGTCTGGGCTACTAAGCACCTCTAATTCCTGGCAGGCTAACATAATTTACAATATCCAACCTCCACTGGGTTTTCAAAATACCTCTCCACTCTAGGAAGACATCACATAGAAGGCCAACATCCACTTTTACATAAAGCAACAAATAGTCCTTCAGGCTCTGGCACCCAGCTACTTTCCAAACATTCTGAGCATGTTTATAATCACTTTCGGAAAGTTCTGCTTCTTGAAGCGAATTGAAAAAATCTTCGCGGGATGGAAGACGTGTTTCAGAAAGTCGTTCCATCGAATCCATATAGTCATAACAAAACACCTGCTTTTCCTTGATCAATAATGGTAACGCAGGTGCAGGCACATCTTTCAACATCTGTTATGTGTATATGGGTTCGTTCCCATTGCTGATGAATTGGTTCGCTAAAGCCGCGAGTGAACCAGACATAAAGGCATACGAGTCAATAAATCTCAAGTCATTTATGATGACTTCATGGTATTTGTGAACTGAATGTTTTGGTCTTAGTTTGATTTTCAATTCAGGTAGCGTTAATTCACGCAGGATTAACGACATGTCGTAATCCGCGTTATGTGCAATGAGAGTGCGCTGCAATTTGTGATTTTTCATTTGAAGGTTGCATCTATTACAATAATCTCCAATGTAATTGTTTCCTGATTTTTCATGATCATGATGTTTTACTCCTTTACCTTTTAAAAACCCGTATTTACAGAGAAGACAGTGAGTTTGTTTATTGTGACGTGCCGTATCTTCATCGGTCATGTTGATTTTATTGTAACCTTTAGAAAATTTTAACTTCTTCCAGGCACGCTGCATTGTATGAATGAAACGGTTTACAGCATTACTTCCACAATAGGATCCGCTTTGTACTGTTTCTCCGTTTCTATTCACTATAATGTAAGCATACGCTATGGCAAAGTGATGTCTCTTTACACACCCAGACCCATTCGAAGAAGGCTCTACGAGAATACTCTCAAAGTCATAGAATGCTAAATAAGATGGCTCATATGCTTTAGCATGATTAATAAATTTCACAGTATATCCCGCGGGGGTGGGAATCTTAGTCTTGTGATCATCATTGGGTGCTCAGCAAGCGTTGTCTTGTTCTCACAGGCACACAGGCAGATATCGCAAAATATTTTTTTCCCGCGACGTTGGCAGGTAAATAGATTCATGTATGCGTCAAAGTCTTGGATAAGAGCTAGGTGTCTGTTCCCCAACAACAGGCAATGAACAACTTCTTGATCTTTGAGCCCCTTTCTGACTAGAGTTAGTTCGCCTTTTTTGTCTTTAACGTTATCTAGACAGTAAACCCGAATACATGTATTATTTAATCTTTCAAGCCGACCGAGGTCTTCCCAGGATACCGGGGTTGGAATGTTACCTGTATTAATAGATGTCAAGCAAGCATTCTCCCATTGTCTGTCTGATGGAACTACATTTCTTGACTTTAGATAGCGATAAGCTGTTAGCACTTGGAAAACACAGTCCGTGGGTCCTGAAGGGTTGAGAACTTGTGTTTTCCCTGGAACACCCTTAGGATAGGGTACATACTCTCCAATACTATTGTGCAGCATTATAAGAGAGAAGGAAAATTTTACGCTAACTATTTCATCTAACTCAAATCCACTGCCCTCTTCGTCTGACATGTCATGTTCAAACCGATTAACAAAATATTCTGATAGTTCACGTGCATATGAATCTATATCATCATAGCTAATTACCTGCATATGACTTCTCATATACATATCTCTATATTGGACTCCATCATCGGGGTTTTCTCTGACTAAACGCAGATGCACGTCAACGTACGCTTTAAAAGACCAAGGCTGCTTTGATCTCACTTGAGTACACACTGTACAGCTTAATGCCCCGGGAACATAAATAGTTTCTTACTTTTCGATTCCAGAATTCTGTGCCCAAGTCGGTGTTTAATCTTCGTAACCCTTCAGAATCTTTATTTTCCACCACTTGTTTAATGGCCCCCGAGCATCGTATTTGCGTCTTTATTCCGACACGGAACAACTTGCATACCACCTTCCAAGCTACTGACCCGACTAGTGACCTCACCAGAGATTAACGCCCCTCCTTGCTCTGGGTCCTGACCTACTTCTGATCTTACTCCCCTAAGCCTTTGCAGCTGCTTTCTTAACCCCTCGAAGTCCGCCTTCCTGAAGTTAGGTATTAAGTGTTGTTTCTGCTGACTCTATCCTCCCATTTAATATTAAGTCTAATTTCCTTATGATCACTGTTACCTAATGAATCCCCAACCTAAATGTTGCTTATTATGTCCTCTCTATTAGTTAACACCAAATCCAAAATATTTTCTTCTCTCGTTGGTGTTCTAATTAACTGCTTAAGGAAACCATCGTGCATCACATCTAACAAATCCTGTGCCTCACATCTAACAAATCCTGTGACTTTTGGTCTCCGGGAGAGGAGGAGGAGGAGGAGGAGGAGGAGGAGGAGGAGGAGGAGGGACACAAAGAAACACAAAGGAAGAACAAACAACAGCAGACCTGCTTGTTCTTACGAGGCTGTTTGTGACAAGCTACACGAACTATCTAATCAAAGGTGGAAGATGAAGGACAGCAAAGGCGAAGGCTCCTCCCCACCCCCCATCCCTCCAGCCAAAGCTGGCCGGAAATGAAAAAGAACCATGCAGCATGGAAAAACTGCATGGAAATTATGTAGGAAAGAGGAAAGAACTACCATTACTGCTACCACTAACCGGGCGATAAAAGCGGACAAGGACACCGGTATTCGAAAGAACTTAACGTTATTATGACAATGAGTAATATCTTAGTTGCTGGTTGGATTCAAAATACTTGTCTAATCTATTATTGAAGGCCGTAACTGTTGTACTATCAACGACATCACAGGGTAGAGAGTTCCAAACATTAATAACTCGATTGAAGAAGTTTTTAGCTTCGTGCGACGAGAAAGGAGGAGGAGGAGGAGGGAGAGGAAGAAGGGGTAGGGGCGAGGGGAGAATGAGAAGAGAAAGAAGTGGGTGAGGGCGAGGCAGAGGAGGTCGAAGAGGTAGAGGAGGGGGAAGAAGGAGAGAAGGAAGAGGACTAGGAAGAGCAGGAGGGGGAAGGGAGGGGAGCCAGGATGGAAGGGGAGGGTGAGGAAGGGGGAGTGTTGGGGTGGACGATGAGGAAGGCACCTCGGAGGGAGAGATGGGACGCGCTGTGTGTGTGTGTGTGTGTGGACGATAAGACGCCGGGGAGCAGGTGGGCGGGGCATATTCCAGCCAGGTCATTAACCTAATGTCTTTACCCTTTTCCGTGATTATAATCTTGCGGTCATTCGAGCCTTTTTTCCGCGATCTTATCTCACATGATCAGAGGGGAGGGCTCATGCGGTTTCGTAGATATCAATCTTTACCCAAAACTCTTGACCCTTCAACTACCCCCTCTTCCGTCACCTCCCCGCTGACCACCCTCTCTTCCGTCACCCTCCCGCTGACCGTCCTACCCCCACTCCCGTTACCCCTCCCCCCCCGCTCCAGTACCCCCACTTCCGTACGCTAGCCCGAGAGGAGGGGTGGGGGGGTGGGGGGGTGAAAAAAGTGAAAGATATGGGGGGGGGGGTTGATGGGGGTTGGGGGGAGGGGTTGGGGAGGGTCCAGCTACCCCCTCTTCCGTCACCCCCCCCGCCCCCACTTCCGTGCTCCCCCCACTCAGCTTCCGTACATTTGTTATTACTGCCAGCTACGTATTTTTGCTGTCACCTATGTATATGTGCGGCCAGCTACGTATTTTTGCTGTCGCCTATATATATGTGCGGCCAGCTACGTATTTTTGCTGTCACCTATGTATATGTGCGGCCAGCTACGTATTTTTGCTGTCACCTATGTATATGTGCGGCCAGCTACGTATTTTTGCTGTCACCTATGTATATGTGCGGCCAGCTACGTATTTTTGCTGTCGCCTATGTATATGTGCGGCCAGCTACGTATTTTTGCTGTCGCCTATGTATATGTGCGGCCAGCTACGTATTTTTGCTGTCACCTATGTATATGTGCGGCCAGCTACGTATTTTTGCTGTCGCCTATGTATATGTGCGGCCAGCTACGTATTTTTGCTGTCACCTATGTATATGTGCGGCCAGCTACGTATTTTTGCTGTCTCCTATGTATATGTGCGGCCAGCTACGTATTTTTGCTGTCACCTATGTATATGTGCGGCCAGCTACGTATTTTTGCTGTCGCCTATGTATATGTGCGGCCAGCTACGTATTTTTGCTGTCACCTATGTATATGTGCGGCCAGCTACGTATTTTTGCTGTCACCTATGTATATGAGCGACCAGCTACGTATTTTTGCTGTCACCTATGTATATGTGCGGCCAGCTACGTATTTTTGTTGTCACCTAAGCACATATACGGCCAGCTACGTATTTTTGCTGTCACCTAAGCACATATACGGCCAGCTACGTATTTTTGCTGTCACCTAAGCACATATACGGCCAGCTACGTATTTTTGCTGTCACCTAAGCACATATACGACCAGCTACGTATTTTTGTTGTCACCTAAGCACATATACGGCCAGCTACGTATTTTTGTTGTCACCTAAGCAGATATGCGTGACCCTTTCATCAAAATCCTTCCCCTAGGAGAGACGGCACCTTTTGGTCCCTAGAAAAGGTTATAACGTCCCTCTCTTCCACCAAGTACCAGGACGAACCTTCAGTAATGGACCTTTTTAAGCGCACCCTGTTCATCGTAGCACTCACCTCCGGTTTCAGGTCCTCGCAGCTCAGGGCGCTGCGCTCATACGTCCCCCGGGTACACTGCATCCACGGCAGATGAGTCTGCAGTTTCCTTAAATCCGTCTCCTAAGCCGCTAGCTTTATATAAGAATGAGCGCCTCGTTCACCGTCCCCAAACCAGTGGTTTTACCAGCCACCTGCAACGGGAGATTCATCCATTCTGTCCTGTGTCTGCATCATGATCACATCCTATTCGGCTGACGATCAGCATCACCTCTTCTGTGACCCCGCATCTGACCTACCTTTGTCCACCAGGAGGGCTGCAGACCTTCTGAGGATAGTGATCGCAGAAGGATATCCGGGTCACGCACCCCGTGCTCACGATGTCCGGGACAATGTCAATATAAGGAATGTCGGGACACGCGCATCGGGGGAAGGAGGGATGGGAGGTAGCTGTGACGTATGATGGGGTTGCGATGGCAAAATGGATGAAGTAATGCTTGATCAGAGACTACAGTAAAATGTCAACTTTTAACGTTTATTTGGTTCTTACATTAAATTTTTGTTACCACACTCAATGTAATATTATAGGTTGATTTTTTTTTTTATTGTTAAGACTTGGTAATAGGTTAATTTTCATGACGATCAAGAATCGATCGATTTAACAATTCGTTTATGAAAAGTTAGATCGGAAAGCTGGTTTAACGATAGACTTATATGGTTTCCTTGCTCTTCACATGGGTTTCATAATTCAGTCAACATAAGGATAAGGTAGGACATCTACTACTACAACAATTATAATTATAAAACTCTTTGGGCCCACTCATTTATTACAACCAAAGGCGGCGGGGGAGGGTGGCTTTTAGGGCTTCAGCCCCAGATCTTTCATCAAAAGCCCCAGATCTTTTTTTAAGGTTTTAAGGTGTTAAGATATTTTTTTTTACTTAATTCATTATACAGTAACTTGATTCTAGTGTAGGACGTATCGTAAATTAATTTTGTCATTATACCAAAGTCCCTTATGTCCCCAGAAGTCACTATCTATGGGGTTGTTTTTTTTTTTTTCCCAGGGGAGCATACACCCGGACCCCTCCCCTTTGTCAGACAGGGTTTAAGTCCCCGATGTCTACAATGTCTGGCATCGCCCCTGATTACAGCAGAGGATACTATCTGATTGTCATGATTTCATATTTCAAGGAGTGGCCCGTGGAAAATTACCGCGGAAGTGACCGCCATTTTGATTGTAAGAGCGGGAACTCAGTCCCTCACCAAGGCGGGAAAACCAGGCAGGCGGGAGCAGCGAGCTTTTCAAATCATATTCGTTATTACTGCCAAGGCTGAGGTATGTGTGGGATGCATGAACCACTATTTACCTAGTGCATGTGTTAGGTTATTAATAAATAACAATCCATAGCCGTAGGGCGTTTAGTGTAAGTGTTACACAGAAAACGAGATGTCAGTATGGCGAGAGCTGGCATCTTGACCGCGGCCGGGGCGCGGAGCATTGTGGGTCCCGCCGCCATCTTCCATCATCTCCTGCCCAGACTTCACCGCGTCGAGACGTCCCTCTCCAGCCTCCCGTGCCACGTGTCTATCGTGGTGGTTTTCCTGCTTTGTACTATCCACAAGTCCAGAGTGACTGTGTGCTGCTAGCGAGGGAAGACGTTGGAACTTGGAAGGTAAGGAGGGCACGGCGTGTTGCAGAGAGGACTGAAGAAGGACTCCAGGGCTCCAGACTCACGAGGTAGATCAGGTGTGGCTCCCTCTTCGCCTACCTACAGCTAAGTACATATTTTGCATAGGATGTTTTAAGATAGCTAGTTAGGTTGCTGTGTGCCTGGGATTAATTAATTATTCTTAATTTCCAGCGAGTTTCTTTGTTGCTTAAATAAACTTAAGAGCTGGTTCATCTGGTCTTTGCTTGGTCCTATGAGAGATGTGACTGGTCAGATATTTAAATAATAAAGGACTAGGAGGGGCTGGGAGTCTGAAAACTCAATTTTCAGATATTTTATTTCATATTTTTTTATTGCTGAGAATTTACGGGATTTTCGGAAGTCCAGACCTTTCAAGAACCCCACACTGATGTTGCACCAGACAGGCTATATTAGTGACATCATTGTCATCGTAAATCTGTAATTTTGCATATTATATATATATATATATATATATATATATATATATATATATATATATATATATATATCTATATATATATATATATATATACTGTTTTCTCCTACGGCACCGGTTGGCTTGCTTGGAAGGGCCTGATGGGATGGCTCAGCCCGTTTTGGCGCAGGCAAGTATTTTTAGTGGAGCCATCTTGAAGTGGTTCATGCTGCCCCCTGGAGCTCACCTTCGATCATAGAATCTAGAGCCCGGGTTGATAGGTAGTCTTCTGGACAACATATGGGTAGTCTTAGGCCACTCGGCGGTGCATGAAAAATCCCAGCTTGTGGCACCGGGTGGGGCGCGAACCCGCGTCGTCCTGGACAATATATATTATATATATATATATATATATATATATATATATATATATATATATATATATATATATATATATATATATATATATATATATATATATATATATATATATATATATATATATATATATATATATATATATATATATATATATATATATATATATATATATATATATATATATATATATTGTCATCAAATTTTGTAATGAAATTGTTGAGTCGAGCGTCAGCGTCGTTGACGTAAGTATAATGAAGAGCACGTACTGGGGGCAAGAGCTGAGCCCTGAGGGATGTCATTAGTGACAGGCGCCCACTCTTAGGCAACTCCATCAATCTTTGCTATCTGTTGCTCAAACAATTAATGATCTATTTGTGTACTTTACCGATAATATCTAGTTGCGTGATTTTATAAAGTTTCTTATGGTATTGAACTTTATCAAACGCTTTCTGAAAATCAAGATAGAGCACGTCCAGTGACTTGGGTGTGTCATAAACTGAGAAGAGATCGTTATGAAAGGTCAGTAGGTTCGAAAAGTAGAATCTCTTGTTACAGAAGCCATGTTGTGAATCTTTGATTAGTGAGTGGCTTTCAAGGTAACTCACAATTTTGTCTAATTATGCTTCAGAATAGCTTCCCTACTACTGAAGTTAGAGTAATGGGCCTGTAATTACCCGGTATTTTTTGTCTCTATTCTTAAAAATCTACGTTACAAGGACGATGCCTTGTCGTAGGGGTACACACACACACTGGGGAGAGAGAGAGAGAGAGAGAGAGTGTTATAGAATTTGAGTTTGATTCGTCTCCTGCTGGCTGCAATTTTTTTTTTTAAATAATGTATAGGGGTAAATACAGAAGAATATTTTTTCTTTGCTTTTATTACCTATATGACATGGTTAGGATATTCCTCAGGAGACAGAACACAAACACAGCAATATTACGCCACAATAACTGTCACTATACCCAACAAAACTGAATGTAAGGGACAATCACCGTTGCCAGATTGTCGTACTCAGACCATAGTATTTACCGGTTTCTGACCCCTAACTATTGCCAAGAAACATCAGGAATTAACTATTTTAACGATAATTATAAGTAAATCTCTTTATTGGGGCCCACCAGACAGTTTTTGGGTCGGAAGTCGGTAAATATAAGAGGCTGAGTAAGACAATCTGGCAACTTTGGGGACAATGCCGGCCAGTATCGGCTTTCGTATTTTTAAATATGATGAAATGATTATTTGGCCGAAATCTTTAATCTGGCTGCCGGCTTTGCACTGTTTTATATTGGTTCTTTATTTGCACCGCAACATGTAGCTGTCTGACCCCGATTCCACCCGGGCTAGTGATGGGCAGCCATAACCGCAGCCGTCATGGCGACTCTGACCGGTTCACTGTGGAGTTCGGACTAACCCTAAGTCTATATATACCAAGTCAAGTCACTCTGCTTCAAAACTGCGACCGGTGCGCGCAGGAGGCGGTTTTGGGGCGGAGCAGCGGGATGACGTCACTTGGAGCCAAAAAAAAAAATACCCGCCAGTTCAGGGGTGACTAAAGTTGGGGCCGTATGTCCACTCTGGATGTGCATTCTCGCCTCCTTTCACAGCGCGTTCAGGCAAGCCACTGACCAAAATATATGTCTTTTTATTGTGCTATTGCGTGAATGTAATTTCAATGCCTACAAACGGCGGTGTGGGGTGTGAGGGAGGGCATGTTGAAGTGATTGATTTAAATTAGTACGCCTTTCCACGTTTTCTCTAAATCCCTGTTTCTACATTCTCTAGTTTGGCTCCAAGCAGTGTCACGCATAAACCACGCTTCGGCCGTGTCTCCTCCCACAAACCTGCGTATGACTTGACTTGGTGTGTATAGACTTAGGACTAACCATTCGGGCTCCCCGGTGCTCTCTTGACACGAGTCGCTGAAGTTACGATTGATTGATCTAGGGTCAGCTGGATTCCAACTCAGGACTATACTTGACTTCAGTGACGCGTTAACCACTGGGCCATGGGGTTCCTTAATGGAGCTTGAGTTGCATGTCTTTAACTTTATCTCTGAGCTGCAGTGACGTTAAATCTTAGGCAGGTATTTTCACAACTCTTTCCTTTTACAGATTTAGCGTCGACACAGTGGAACTATAACATACAAGACAAATCGTTGTTGGTTCTTTAAGTATTTTTTATATATATGTTCCTATAGTGAATATTGTGAATGGCATGTAACAAATCCTAAGCTGGCCACAGTTCTTCGGTTCAGTATCAGCACGCAGTCACCGGGTCAACACTCACCATGACGGAGAGAAGTAACATAGGTATTGTATCGGCCCCACGGTTCTTTTCCCTTTGTGGCCTGACGGAGGCGGTTTATATTGGCGGCATATTGGCATGACACATGGAAGCCTCTACGCCACAACTCTATTACTAGCCCATAATATCAGTGTTTGCTGTGTAGATAACAGACCTCGTTACGACAGGCTTGTCATAATTGTCATCCTTCACCGTGGCATCTGTTTATATCCTTTTTTTTTTTTACGTCTACGCCTATAGCGCCGGTAGGCTTGCTTGAGGGGCCTGGATGGTAGTCGGACCCAACCCGTCATGGCGCAGGCAAGAGTTTATAGTGGCGCCATCTCTCTTGGCTCATGCTGCCCCCCGGAACTCGTTCTTGATTCACTTGGACGGTTTCCTCTAGAGTCCGGGTTGATGGGTGGTCTTCAGGACAGCATGTAGGTAGTTTTAAGCCACTCGGCGGTGACTGAAAAATCCGAGGTGGTAGCGTGGGGATTCGAACTCGCGTCGTCCATCATGCGGTGAATGTGTGCCCAGCACGCTACCACTCAGCCACCGCCTGCTTATATACCTTTCATATTCTATTCATATGGGTTTGGCATCCCATCTGGTATCATAATTATGAATTGGCAAATAAGGGAGTTGGGAAAAAGGTGTCACATCAAACAAAGACCATGCATGTAAGCAGGTACATGCAAACTCGTTCAAGATTTCTAGAGAACCACTGAACCTTCTTACAATCAGCTGTTGCATGAGTAGGTAAATTGTAATGCAAATTGCCAACAGTTAGCTGAAAAAGAATGAGTGTGGTGTCCAGAAATTCAAATCGGTAGATGTCGAGAGGAAAGGATTGTCTTTGTACAAGTAAAGAAACAGTGAGAGAAGCTGCGAGGACAGGATATGTCAGCCGAAGTGGTGTACCTCTCGATTTGAGTCTGACTTCGGCTTTTGCTTTGTTATGTATTACTCCAACATCGCCCTCTGCTACTTTTCGTCGTGAATCTGGACGTAAAGAAAGTTGAACACGTTGTGAAGTATCGGAAATATCTCTGGTGCGAGGTGTCGGTGAAAAGGTCATGGAGATAGGTGTGGTTCGTTTCTCTGTGTTTGATGATGTAACAGTTGTGTGAAGTTCTGAGTTCCCTGATAGTGACACCATGAAGTTGTCGATGTGGCGGATAACTACGTCGCTAAGCTTGTCGTCCCTTTTATGGTTTGGATTGGGTGACGTCAGTGGTAGGTCCGCAGTCAAGGTCCCGGAGGCAGGAAAGGTGAGGGCCTGCACGAGGTGGAACGGTGTCTAGTCATTCACTCCCTTGTTATTTTCTCTGCTCCATTAGTGAAGTCACAGCACGAGAAACATGCACGAATGAAAAAAATAAAAACTTCACTCTCAGTTTAGGAGAAAGGCATTATTTTAAAGTATTTATAAAGTAGTATCCTATTGCTAAATACGGGCAAATATATAGTTATTAACGATAACTGTATTGATCATTAACCCGGTAGCTGCGGGGATCATGTTTCCTAAAGACCCCTCTAAGCGAGAAAAATGAGAAAAAATCATCACTCACGCAAATCATTTCTTAATATATATCAACGCATTTGTCATCAGTTTATGCATCATCTCTTTTTGGGGGGGTTATATCATGGCAAAAAATTTGGCCCCCGTCGCTGCTACACGGTAATGGCACAAATTTGGCCCGCCGCTGCTACCGGGTTAAATGGAATCCTAGTATCATTCCTATCTCAGTCATTAGATATACATACCAAGATAACTGTGGGTGCTGGAGTCTTAGGAGAGTTTAAATCGGTATTTATAATTATATTTTTTTCAAGCTTAATCTCTCCTCTAACAATTAAGTTTTAGGTTTTCTTTCCCAGATTCCTTTACTGGAACTGGCTTTTATCATGTTGGTCATGGATTCCATAGGTTAACTTTGCTGTGTATCACAATCAGAGCTTACACGCAGCCGAGGGTCGGGCAGAACGCAGGCCACAGGCAGAGGGAACTCCAAAACGAAGGGGCGGGGCTCTTGGTCCCGGGGCTGCAGCGCGAGGAGAGGACGGGGCCGCAGCAAGGGACGACAGCCTTTCACTCGGGCTGCGGCGCTGCACACGCACACACACACACACACGCAAGGGAAAAAGCAGAAAAATATATGTTACTTATGACTTTATGGGCGTTATTTTAAGACACTTTCGCTTCTCACATATCAGTATTTCTAAAGGTCAAAAAGGGTATCAGTTGGGTTCTAATGAGTGTTTCTTGTGGCTCAC
>NC_066559.1:12618126-12643126 GCF_024679095.1 Eriocheir sinensis
GTATATAGATAGCAACTGCGCGGGGGAGGAGAACTGGCGGAGACGATACAGAACGCCCAGCCTCGAGGAGGCTGATTTAGCGAGAGAGATGTGAAGTTTCCAGTTGAGATTTTGAGTTAAGGATAGACCGAGGATGTTTAGTGTTGAAGATGGTGATAGCTGGGTGTTGTCGAAGAATAGGGGATAAGTGTTTGGGAGATTGTGTCGAGTTGATAGGTGGAGAAAATGAGTTTTTGAGGCATTGAAGGACACAAGGTTCCTTCTGCCCCAATCGGAAATGATAGCAAGGTCTGAGGTTAAGCGTTCTGCACCTCCAGTCTGGAGTCGTGTACTTCCTGTTGTGATGGTCTTCTACTGAAAGAAGTTGAATAATGCAGAATGGAGTCGTCGGCGCATGAGTGGACAGGACAGTTTGTTATGGAAAGCAGATCATTGATGAATAACAGGAAGAGAGTGGGTGATAGGACAGAGCCCTGTGGAACACCACTGTTGATAGGTTTAGGGGAAGAACAGTGACCGTCTACAACCGCAGAGATAGAACGTCAGGAAAGGAAACTGGAGATAAAGGAACAGAGAGAGGGATAGAATCCAAAAGAGGGCAGTTTAGAAAGCAAAGACTTGTGCCAGACTCTATTGAAGGCTTTCGATATGTCTAGCGCAACAGAGAAAGTTTCACCGAAACGGCTAAGAGAGGATGACCAAGAGTCAGTTAAGAGAGCAAGAAGATCGCCAGTAGAACGCCCCTTGCGGAACCCATACTGGCGATCAGATAGAAGGTTAGAAGTGGAATGGTGCTTTTGAATCTTCCGGTTAAGGATTGATTCAAAAGCTTTAGATAGACAAGAAAGTAAAGCTATAGGGCGGTAGTTTGAGGGATTGGAGCGGTCACCCTTCTTAGGTACAGGCTGTATGAAGGCATACTTCCAGTAGGAAGGAAAGGTAGATGTTGATAGGCAGAGGCGAAAGAGTTTGACCAGGCAGGTGTCAGCACGGAAGCACAGTTTTTAAGGACAATAGGAGGCACTCCATCAGGTCCATAAGCCCTCTGAGAGTTGAGGCCAGAGAGGGCATAGAAAACATCATTTGGAAGAATCTAAATAACAGGCATAAAGGAGTCAGAGGGGGGATGAGTAGGAGGAATATGCCCAGAATCGTCCAGGGTGGAGTTGTTACTGAAAGTTTGAGCGAAGAGTTCAGCCTTAGAGACAGATGCGACGGCAGTGCTGCCGTCAGGGTTAAGGAGAGGAGGGAAAGAGGAAGAAGTGAAATTGGAGGAGATAGTTTTGGCTAGATGCCAGAAGTCACGGGAAGAATTAGAAGAAGCAAGGTGTTGACATTTTCTATTGATAAAAGAAGTTTTGGTAAGTCGGAGAATAGATTTGGCACGATTCCGGGCTGATATGTAAAGGTCATAGTTAGCGGGAGTTCGAAATCTCTGGAACTTTTTGTGAGCTGCCTCTCTATCTTTAATAGCACGAGAACAAGCATGATTAAACCAAGGCTTTTTAGCATGAGGAGTAGATAAAGAACGTGGAATGTATGCCTCCACTCCAGAGACAATCACCTCTGAGATGCGCTGGGCACACAGAGAGGGGTCTCCCTCCTGGAAGCAGTAATCATTCCACGGGAAATCGGAAAAGTACATCCTCAGGTCGTCCCACCGAGCTGAAGCAAAATGCCTGAAGCATCGCCTCTTCGGTGGGTCCAGAGGATGTACAGGGGCAATGGACAGGAAACAGAAATAAGGTTATGATCGGAGGAGCCCAACGGAGAGAACAGTTTGACAGAGTAAGCAGAAGGATTAGAGGTAAGGAAGAGGTCTAGAATGTTGGGCCCGTCTCCAAGACGGTCGGGAATACGTGTAGGGTGCTGAACCAACTGCTCTAGGTCGTTGAGGAGAGCAAAGTTGTCGGCTTGTTCACCAGGCTCCCAAGATGGAGATTTCAGCGAAGGGAGAGTGAGTCAAGATGTGCTCCACTTTTGAATTCAAATAGTCAAAGAATTTTACATAGTAGAGTTAAGTGAGAGAAACAGCACAGATGTATTTAGTAATAGAATGACAATGAAGTCTTAGCCAGATGGTGGAAAATTCAGAAGAGTCAAGGTCGTGGGCACGAGAGCAAGTGATGTCGTTGCGCACGTAGGCGCAACATCCAGCTTTGGATTGAAATTTAGGATAGAGATAGAAGGAGGGAACAGAGTAGAGGTTGCTGTCAGTAGCCTCAGAAACCTGTGTTTCGGTGAGGAAGAGAAGATGAGGTTTAGAGGAGAGATGGTGTTCCACAGAATGAAAATTAGAACGAAGACCACGAATGTTGCAGACATTGATAAGGAGGAGGTTCGAGGAGTTATCAGGACACCTTTCAAGTCGACAGCCAGAAGGGGGGGAAAAGGTGTGTGTGTTGTGTGAATGTAGTGTGGTGTAGAAAGAGCGAGGAACTGTCTTTAGAGAGCATGCTGAACTGCTCTCTAGTGTTGATGAGACAAAAGGGAAACGGTTAGTGAGGACATGGAAAGGGTCTTTGAAGGGCTTCAGCACCCTCCTCGCTTCCCATATATCCTCACCATGAGTAGCTCACGCCCGTTCGGTAGGTGTCTTCCTACCTCCTCCTACTACGGGTTTCTAACCCTATTACGGGTTTGGGTTAATTTTTCGTGTTTCGTGACATACGTCTCCTCAGGTTAGCGTACTTGACTACGAATTTTAGGGCCTGTGTTCGAATCCCGGTCTGGGAAGTCGGCGTGCAGCCCACCCAGCTGTTCATTCTTCCTTTCGGGATTATCGATAAATGGGCGCCTGGAGAAACTTGGGGAAGGTAACTGTGGTAACCCGGATGTTACGCTGGCCCTGTGTCAGGTCAGGTTTAGGGTTCTTTCTCACCACCGGCTCAAAGGGCCATGGGGCCGGAGCTGAGCACCACCGCCACGCGCAGCTATGCTTCCAACTTCACCTTACCTTTTCCTTTTTTGTGAGATGCAGAGGTCGTGTAAATGTATGGGCAAAGTAGAACTTTGGATGATACAATACTCTATACAGGGTGGACAAGGCCGTCGTACTAGATTTCGCATGGGAGTGAGAAAAAATGGCAGAGGAGACTGAAAATGCCTCAGCTCGAAGAAGCTGTTATTCGGTCAGTCAAGAGAGGGTCGAAAACAAAAATAAAAACCTAGAATAAGTTTTCTAGTCTCCTCTCAACAAACAACATGCTGAATTTGCACCTCTACTATTTCTGATTTTGTCGCCATCTTGGAAAAAGGGAGCCGAAAATAATTTCAGTATGAAAATCTACGTTCGGATTTGTTTTAGAGCAAAATGTGTCTAAGAAAAAAATCATTTGCACAAAATATTCGTCAAAAAGTTATTTACAAGTTTATCTGGTTGCGTGCATCGCTCTGGTACCAGAAGCACGAGAATGTTCGCATCATTTTTTCGTACTCCTCCATTACTTTGTATCACATGATAAGTTATCTTAGGTGTCATTTTGCAAGCCTTTCCATTCTAGACAATAAATTTTGTTTTCCAGTTGCTGACGTTGCTATTGAATAGAGCATGTTATGTGGTCCGAATACGTATAGCAAAAAATTTCCTGTGACAAACTTCTCTGAAGAACTACTCTAGGGAATGGCACCACAGGGTGAACGAGGCAACTCACTGATCCCAGGCGTATGCCACTGGCGACTGACTTTAATTGTTGCATCAAATGCATGCATGCATACGCTACACACACACACACACACACACACACACACACACACACACACACAAACACACACCAGCAAAAAACAAGAACAAGAAAAACGATAAAAACAAGAACAAGAAAGAAACAAAAAATTAAAAATAATGAGCAAAATGGTAGAATGAGAGAGAGAGAGAGAGAGAGAGAGAGAGAGAGAGAGAGAGAGAGAGAGAGAGAGAGAGAGAGAGAGAGAGAGAGAGAGAATTGCATAGAATTACATGGAAAATCAGACCACACAGACCCCATGGTCCAGACTAGGTGGTCTGTCCTTAAACCTAAGTGAATCTATACTAATCAAATGGCTCCAAAACATTGCTTTTCTACTCTAGTTAATATTAAGTTCAAGGAAGCGACAGTCGAGCTTGTTTTTAAAGGAGTCAGTCGTGTTACATTGGACCACTGACGGTGGGAGCTTATTCCATTCTCGCATTACAACGTTGGTGAAGAAAAATTTGGTGCAGTCTGAATTTATTTGTCTACATTTGAGTTTTACGCCATTGTTCCTCGTTCGCAAAGTGTCATCGGTCATAAACAATGTTGATCTGTCTACATTCGTGAAACCATTAAGTATTTTAAAACATTCGATCAGTTTTCCTCGGAGGCGACGTTTCTCAAGAGAGAACATGTTAAGGGTAGAAAGCCTTTCTTCGTAGGATTTGTTGCGCAAGGAAGGGATAATTTTTGTTGCCGGACGCTGAACACCTTCTAATTTAGCAATGTCCTTTGCATGGTGAGGAGACCAAAACTGTACCGCATATTCCAAGTGGGGTCTGACTAAACTATTGTAGAGCGGAAGTATCACATATTTTTTCTTGAATAAAAAGTTTCTTTTAATGAAGCCCAACATTCTGTTCGCTTTATTTGCTGCATCGATGCATTGATGTGAGAATTTGAGGTTTGATGCGATTTTGACCCCCAGGTCCTTAACGCATTGAACGCTTGTGAGTTTAACGCCGCGCATTTCGTAATCGAACTTCTTATTTCTTGTTCCAACTTGAAGGACCTGGCACTTGTCTACGTTAAAGGGCATCTCCCACCTATCCGACCAAGCTGAAATTTTGTGCAAATCCTCTTGGAGGCTTTGCCTGTCATCGTCAGTGAGAACCGAGTTACCAATCTTTGTGTCGTCTGCAAATTTACTAATGCGATTATTGAGTCCAACATTCATGTCGTTGATGTAAATAATGAAGAGCACTGGGCCAAGAACCGAGCCCTGAGGGACGCCACTAGTGACCGGCGCCCACTCTGAGTTAAATCCGTCAATCACCATTCTTTCTTGTCTGTTGCTCAACCAATTCGCGATCCATTGGTTTACTTGACCGTCAATACCTATTTAATTTAATTTATAAAGTAATTTATGATGTGGGACTTTATCAAACGCTTTCTGGAAATCAAGATAGACTACGTCCAATGATTTGGTTACGTCATTAACTGAGAAGAGGTCGTTATAAAAGGTCAATAGGTTTGATAGGCAGGACCTTTTGTTACGGATGCCATATTGTGAATCCCCAATTAATGAGTGGTTTTCGAGGTAACTCACAATTTTGTCTCTAATTATGCTCTCAAGTAGCTTACCTACAATTGAAGTTAGACTAATGGGTCGGTAGTTACCTGGTATTTTTTTGTCTCCTTTCTTAAAAATCGGTGTCACGTTAGCCTTCTTCCAGTCCGAAGGGACGATGCCTTGTCGCAAGGACATATTGAATACGCGGTAGTGAGGGAGGAGAGTATTTCGCTTCATCGGTTGTTATTTCAAAATTAGGCAATGCATGCTCGAGATTTACATTAGTACTGGTGCTGGTGGTAGTGGGAGGAAGACTGTTAGTATTAAACACAGAGGAAAAGTAACTGTTTAAGAGGTTTGCAATGTGTTGGCTGTCAGTCACTAGTGCACCGTCGCTGTTTGTTAAAGGTCCAATTCCACTTCTGTCGTTTATGTAACTGATGAAAGATTTCGGATTATTTTTACAGTTGGCTGCAATATTTTCTTCATATCTATGCTTTGCCTAACATACTAATCTTTTTACTCGTCGCCTGCCATCGTTATAAAGTCTAATGTTTTCGGGCGTGCTTTGTTCTTTCTTTAACCTGTAAAACAATTTTCTCTCCTTGACAGAGTGTTTAATTTCGCTATTAAACCAAGGTGGGCTTTTATTAGTGTTAATTCGCTTCTCGCACAAGGGGACGAATGTGTTCTGCTGAGTGAGTAAGTGATTTTTAAGGCTTAGCCAGGCTTCCTCTACATTGCCGTCATCTGATAGTTGTATTTCTGTTATTTTTTTTCGGATTTCTACGAAGTTAGCTCTTTTGAAATTGGGCACCTTTACTTTATTTTCAGTCACTGATGTTTGAGCTCTAATTTCGACGCGCACTAATTTATGATCGCAAGAACCGAGGTGTTCTCCTACCGTGACATTACTGACTAGGTTATCTTGGGTCGTTATAACAAGCTCGAGTATATTATTTTGTCGAGTTGGCTCAGAAACCATTTGGCTTAGATAATTTTCTTCTAGAAATTCGATCATTCTATGTGACTCGCCCTCCGTGCCTGACAGTGTCGCCCAGTCGATATGGGGAAGGTTAAAGTGTCCTAACATCAGTGAGTCGTTGTTATTAAGTGACTGCCTTAAGACGCTGTACATTTCATGATCGTCATCGAGTGATTGCCCGGGAGGCCTGTAGGTGACAGATATATTCAAATTGACTTTTGCAATGTTTACTCGTACGCACAAATATTCAACGTTACTGTCTCTTGGTGTTTTGGCAGTGGGTTGCAAATAGCTTTTGACAAAAAGGGCGACGCCATGGACCGCCTCTACGGAGAAAGAGAGAGAGAGAGAGAGAGAGAGAGAGAGAGAGAGAGAGAGAGAGAGAGAGAGAGAGAGAGAGAGAGAGAGAGAGAGAGAGAGAGAGAGAGAGAGAGAGAGAGAGAGAGAGAGAGAGAGAGAGAGAGAGAGAGAGAATGTGTGTTTGTGTGTGTGTCTAAGTGTGTCTTTATTTGTGTGTGTTTAATGGTCCGTAAGAGTGACAAGGAGGGAGAAGAGGGAGGAGGAGGAGGAGAAGGAGACAAGTAAGGAAGTGTAGAGTGATGGAGAGAGGGAATAGGAGGCAGTAGAGTTGGAGGAGGAGGAGGAGGAGGAGGAGGGAGGTAAATAAAAAAGGAAACACTTTTAGCAAGGTAACGAAGGAGGACTAAAGTACACTGAAAAAGAGAATGTGACGAAGAACAGTTTATTTAAAGGCTGTCACTGGAGAAGGAAAAACACAGACTGAAGACAGATAGAAAAAGATAGCACGGGAAGGAAAATATATAAAAAACAACAACAACAAAAAAAAGGAACTAATGAGAGGTCTAAGAAAAGGACTGACTGGAGAACGAGGAGAGAGGTGGACGGAGGAGAAAATAAGGGAATGAGAGAATACAAGTAGCGAATGAAGAGAAGGAGAATGAGGTTTTAAAGGGGAAATTAAAAGAAAGTGATAGGAAGAGAGAGATGAGGAGCGAGAAGGTAGAGATAATAAGAGGAGGAAAAAAGGGGACTGGAGGAGGAAGAGGAAGAGGAAAAAGTGGTAGGAAATACAAGAGGGAGTGGTGATGGAAGGAAACGAGAGAGAGAGAGAGAGAGAGAGAGAGAGAGAGAGAGAGAGAGAGAGAGAGAGAGCAGCGAGGGACGGCGATTAACCTTGTGTCTATCAAGGAAAAATCGCCGTGACTCAAGTTATTTCCGGAACAAAATTTACCTTCGCCTCCTCTCCCTTCCTCCCTCGTTCCTTTTCTACTTTCCTCCCTCCCTCCCTATCACTCTCACCCTCTACCTCCCTCCCTCCCTCTCACTCTCCATTCTCATATCTATTTGCCAGTGTATACGTGTTTGATGGTGTTTGTTTGTTTGTTTGTTTGTATATGTGTGAGTGAGTGTGACTGTCTTTCTCCCCCCCCCCTTTATCTTTCTATCTCTCAAACTATCTTCATCTCTCTCTCTTTCTCTCCTCTTCCCATCCATACGTTCATATCCAGCACTCCACTTCCCTTACCTTCTTTAATATCACTGGAATAGACTTGCAAGAAAGGGATGTAAGTGGATTAGGCAGGAAGAAAAGTATACAGTGGGTCCCCTTTTTCCCGTCCTCCCCCCCTGCTTCCACCTTCTCATTCTCCTCCATCCATCCTTTGCTAACTACTACCTGCTCAATATCTTACCCACGCGGCCCTGACCTCCTGCTACCTACCTGTCTAGTGCCTGATCCATGCCTATAGTCTTGAATGTGTGGCCTTGCTCGCTCGCTTGCTCCTCCTCCTCCTACTTCTCCTCCTCCTCCTTCTCCAGTTCTCCCTTGTACAACGCCGACGCCTCTCCTACTCAGCTCCCTATTGCCCCACGTTTCTTTAAGTATACGCTCAAGGATTAGTATGTTTTCTGTTTTTTTCTTATTGTGGGTTGTGGGGAAGGGAGGGAAGTGATATGAAGGTGACGCGAGTGTTGGAACGAATCTCCCGAAATTGCTATGGACTTGTGATTGTTTTGGCCTTTTTTTTAAGTGGTGGTTCTTTCTGTATTATCATTTACGTTTTTGTTTTTTTCCATTATTAGTTTTTTGGGGGGATTAGTGATGTGGTTCCGTATCTTTATTTCATTTAGTTGATTCGTGTTCTTTTTGATAACTTCCTGATTAGTTAACTTTACTCTCTTTTTAGGTTATCGTTTTCCTCCTTATTATTTTTTTTCTACTTCTATTTTTTTGTATTAGTGATGTGGTTCCGATTTTTATTTTTAGCTGATACGCGTTTTTTTTAGATAGCTTCCGTATTAGCTTTACTGTGTGTGTGTGTGTGTGTGTGTGTGTGTGTGTGTGTGTGTGTGTGTGTGTGTGTGTGTTAGGTGGGCAGGTAATTAGTGGGAGAGACGTGCTGAGGTTACCTGAGCCGGGGAACACTTTCGCTGGTCATTTACAGGTGTGAGTAATGACGCGCCGTGAGCAGGTGAGAAGCGAGGGACGGCCGGTGGGGGAGGTGGATGCAGGGAGGTGATGAAGGAGGAGGGAAAGGGAAAGGGAGCGAGAGGAAGAAGAGGAGGAGAGAAAACAGTGTGGAAGATAGGTAGGATAAATAATGCTGAAAAGGGAATAAGCTGAAGAAGAGGAGAGAGAAAAGTACACGAAGATAGGTGAAAAAAATTGATGAGAATGGAAATTGGGAGGCTGGAAAAGAGAAGGATAGAAGAATGGACGATTATACCTAGAAGGATGAGAAGGGAAAGGAAGCAAGATGGAGAAGAGAAGAGAAAATACTGCACGAAGATAAGTAGAAAACAATGATGATGGGACTCGAAAACAAACAAACTGAAGAAAAGAAGAGAGAAAGAGCGAAGATAAGTAGGAACAAAAATATATGAGAAAGGAAAGAGAGATGGAGAAGAAGAGGAGATAGAATAATACACTAAGATAGGCAGAAAAGAATGAGAAAAGGAGAGGAACAAACTGGAGAGAGAGAGAGAGAGAGAGAGAGAGAGAGAGAGAGAGAGAGAGAGAGAGAGAGAGAGAGAGAGAGAGAGAGAGAGAGTGAGTGGGGGGGCACCCCTGGCCTACCTGGTGTCAACGCCTGTCCTCAGCAGGCCTTCGGAGTCAGGTGGTGGTGGTGGGCGGTGCGTGTGTTGAGGCAGTACCTTCCATATCTCGGCCAGTTCTTCACTATACTTTTTCACCAGGAAAGACGCCAGTTCGCTGAGTAAAATATTTTTTTTATGAGCAGTAATGTGATTGGTATGTTCTTGTAAGAGTTAAAATTAATATTATTGACTTAGAATAATCAGTCACCGTTGAATGGGGGACTTTCTAGACTGTATTTTCATAGGGGGCAGCACCACTCGGTCCCTCGGCATGTAAAAGACGAATTTTTAAATACGTTTCATTTGCTTCTCTAAAAGAAAAATGAGGCAAAGTACTACAATACTTTCTTCTAATAATTTAGGTAATGTCATATGAAAATATAGCAGAGAAGAAAGCACTGCACACTCGTTTATTTATTGCAAAACTATTGTATGGAAAAACTGACAACTTCAGCTGCTTTTCGCTGTTTTCTTTCCAGCTAATGCAAAGGTGAGTAAAAGCAAGCTTACATGTTAATGTATTTAATAAGAACAAGTTTCGAAGATGTGAAATTTTTTCGCTTAATGTTCCGTACACCAGCCTCCATCTAGCTATGCAAAAGTATTTCCAGGAACGCTGTACCCGGTATCACCCACTTGTGCATTCGCCACCCTCGCCAGAGTTCAAAGCAAGTTTATTCCTCCAAGGCAACATAGACTAACAACGATGCCAGATTATCGTACTCAGAGCCTCGTATTTACCGGTTTCTGAGTTATAGCTATTGCCACAAATCACCAATTATTAACCATTTTAACAATAACTACATATGAAGGCAGCTATTGGGGTCGAGGAGGCAGTTTTTGGGTCGGAAATCGGCAAACACAGGAGGCTGAGTATACGACAATCTGGTAATAGGGGAGGCGGTGGCTGAACGGATAGCGAGACGGCCCTGCGTTCAGGAGGACGCGAGTTCAATCCCCGACCGGTGCCACCAAGCTGGGATTTTTCAGCCGCCGCCGAGTGGCTTAAAACTACCCACATGCTGTCCAGAAGACCACCTATCAACTGGACTCTAGATTCTAGGTTTAAAGATGAGCTCCGGGAGGGCAGCATGAGCCAATGCAAGATGGCGCCACTATAAACACTCGCCTGCGCCAGAACGGGCTGGGCCGACCATCAGGCCCCACCGGGAAGAAGCCTTGAACCGACCATCAGGATCCACCGGGAAGAAGCCTACCGGCACAATAGGCCAAGACGTAAAAAAAAAAAAAAAAAAAAAAAAAAAAAAAAACCGTTGTAGACTAAGCAAGAGTCATACATCACGGCAGCGACTATAAATAAAATTTGCCTCCACGGTCCAGTGGTTAGCATCCCTGATTACGAATCTGCGGACCTGGGTTCGAATCCCACCCTGGCCAGTCGGTGTGCAGCCCACCCAGCAGTTCATCCTTCCCTTCGGACTGGTCGATCTACTGGTACTTGGGGAAACATGGGGAAGGAAAATTGTGGTAACCCAGATGTTATTACACTGGCCCTGTGTCGGGTTAAAGAGTTCTCTCCCACCACAGACTCCAAGGGGCAACGGGTTTGAAATGAGCACCGTCGCCACGCGCAGCTATAGCATATGCTCCCAACTTTATCTTTACCTAAAAGCATAATGACGGTGAATTTACGGTGTCTGTGAGCTTGGGTGAAAGGAAACAATGTTCTTTTGCGCATGTGTCGGCGACCCTCTCGGCAGCCCACAGACACGCCCAGGGATATGCCCGCCCCTCTTACGTACTGTTTCGAGAATGAAATGTACCGTTCCGTTTTGAACCAATACGGAACGGCATTTGTTCCGTAAGATATTTTGTTATCTGAATGGTCAAGCAGATAAAATTCAGTATCTTAAAATTGTAGTGAGCGCATTTTTCGGTTAATCACAAAACCAGCCCGTAAAATTTGTCAAAGGTTCGTCCTACAATACGTGTAAAATACACGACGTAACGTCCCTCCCTCTCCCTAGCTCTTGCCTCCACCAGCAGCGTGCTGCGGCTGTCACTCATTGCATGCTGGAGAAATTTTAGGGTTGCCACCCGTTCCTTTAAATATGGATCTATTCCGTATTGTTGCATTCCACATTTTTCTGACCTCAGGGTGGCAACCCTAGTTGTGTCATTCAACACAAGAGAGATCGAAGCAAAAGGAGTGCGTGCGTGCGTACTGTGCGGCTCCCAAGTTTGTGCCAGCGAAACGTAACCATGCCCAGAAGTTGTTATTGTGTTTGATTTCAAAATAAAAATATAAATTTCTTGATGGCGGCAGTGTTAGCCAATATTTCTGAGCCGACAGTCGTCACGAACGTCCTTTATTAGGTGAAGACTGTCGTCACGACAGTCCCTCATCATTCTTAAGTAGTCGGCACAGACGACTGTGCCGACAGGAAACGGTAAAAATTTGAAAAATGGCCCCGACAGTCGTCACGACTGTCTCAAGACAAGCCAAGACTGTTGACGACAGTCTTGACGACTGCCCCCAACCTCCCTCAGACCTCAACCGGAAGTGACGGTTGGTCCAGACTCTTGCCGACTCATGTCGTGAAAGTTTAGCATGGAATACTTTTTTGCGCTAACCCTCACGACTCGCAGACTCCCGTCACGACGTCGGCGCAGCAGTCTCAAGACCTCTTTCAAGACATGCCCGACCCTTTCACATCAACACCCAAGACCTCGTGTACCCTAGAGTCGTGGGTTGTCGTGGCCCAGAGTCGGCACAGTGTGAACGGGGCTTAAGACTACCCACATGCTGTCCAGAAGACCACCCATCTACCCGGACTCTAGAAGAAACCGTCCAGTGAATCAAGAATGAGTTCCGGGGGGCAGCATGAGCCAAGAACTGGTGCCACTATAAAAAAATAAAAAATTGCCTGCGCCACGACGGGCTTGGGCCGACCATCTGGCCCCTGAAGAAAGCCTATCGGCGCTATAGGCGGGTATTAAAAAAAAAAAAAAAAAAAAAAGAGAGAGAGGAAGTGTGACGGATTAAGGCGGGTGTGGAACATTTCATCTCAGCTTCTACGGAATAAAGACAAGGAAATGCTGGTGTTTTTTTCTATGAAAACCTGTACATGCATCCTTGGTGCATATACTGCAGTAGTTGAATAAGTAAAACCATATGATATGTGGAAGAAATAAGGCAGACAAGCTCATTTACTCCGACGATTTGGGAGCGAGAAAGCTAATGTTTTGAGTGGACTTGCTGGCTCAAGGCCAATGGCTAAAGCCGGCGTCACACTGAACCAAATCTGGCGAGCACGAGCTTTTGCTCGCGGGATGGCTCGCTCGCGAGCTTTTGCTCCTGCGTGTAGCTCGCCGCTTGGACGGGGAGCAGCTCGGCGAGCCGCGAGCAGGCAGTCAAATGAGCTCTTTGGTGCACCGATATGTGAATAATTTATATTGCCTAGTTTATTGGATCCGTATACCCATGATATTACAGAACTTATTCACATACTCGTTTGATGTTTGAGGGTGTTTGTAATATTTTGTAATATTGTGAAAAGTAGTGTTGGCTTTTGTTTTGATTTCTGGATCCGTAACCAAGACCAAGACCGCCCAGCTGAAGTAAACACTTGCCATGACCACCTTCGCTCCTAGTTCAAGAGTTCATTGGTCCTCTGGTATTATGCACTCTTCAATATCTAGAGTCAGGGACCATCCCGAGTTGTGGGACCACAGCCATCCACATTTCTGTAAAGCTGGCATCACACTGGACCCAAATCTGGCGAGCACGAGCTCTTGCTGGCAGCTTTTGCTCGCAAGCAAGTCACTGTTGTTGTCACATGGCGCCTACTACACCTACGCTTCGCATTACGGCTAAGTGTGCAGCTGTGACGGCATTACTTGCCGTTATTCAACGAACTCAGAAGAAGAAAAGACGAGTCTGGGTTCGGTCATGGCTGAAGAGAAGGGAGGGAGACCCATGATGTGTACAACATCATAACATCATAACTTTCTTAAGCGTAGACTTACAGAAATCTGGATGGCTGTGGTTCCTTAACTCGGGATGGTCCCTGACTCTTGCTATCAAAGAGTGTACAATGAAGGAGGACAAGTGAACTTTTGAACGAGGAGAGGTGGCCATGGCGAGTGTTTATATCAGCTGGCCTGGGTGGTCTTGGTCTTGGTCTTGGAAATCAAAATAAAATCCAACACTACTTTTCTCAACATTATAAAATATTACAAACACCGTCAAACATAAAAAGAGTATGTTAATAAGTTTTCTAATATCATGGGTATACGGATTCAATACACTAGGTAATATATATTATTCACATATCGGTGCACCAAAGAACTCATTTGACTGCCTGCTTGCGGCTCGCCGAGCTGCTCCCCGTCCAAGCGGCGAGCTAAACGCAGGAGCAAAAGCTCGGGAGCAAGTTATCTTCCAGCAAAAGCTGCCAGCAAAGTGTGACGACCTTCAGTGAAAGGTGGCGTCACACTGGACCAAATCTGGCGAGCACGAGCTTTTGCTGGCAACTTTTGCTGGATGTAATTAAGCTTCGCCCACCCCTACCCCCCCCATGCTTCACCTCACAGTGAAGAGCGGCGCCCGCTGAGGGCCACTCCATGTATTCTTTCTCCAAGTTTCGTGCACCATGGCTTGATTTATTTCAACTTCTCACTCATGATAACAATAGTGGTAAGTGTTTTAAGGACGAGAAGATCATTGAGGTGATGTGTTGTCTCAATGCTTCACTGTGATTATTTGCCAAGATGGCGATTCTAACTTCCGTGTACTGCCACGTCATCCCCAGACCTCGCGGCCATAATAAATGGTAAATATTTTACCATTAATTTTAATTTCTTCACCATATATACAATCACCATATATACAATAATTAACAATAATTTACACTAATTTACAGTCGAATTGGAATAATTTCCACATTGTAATCAAAGTTTTCTGTGTAACGACTGCTATGACGAAATATGCCAATTATTCTTATTTTTAACCTTATTCTTATCATTGCACACACAGACACATATGCACATACATTTGAACAGTACCTTACCTCGGGTATCCGTGTGGCAAGAGGCAGAAAGATTTTTCGGTAAGGACGCTGGCGCAAGGTGGAGCTTCCCTCAAGTATGACGGAAGCTCAGCGATGTCGTCAGCAGTCAGAGGTAAAGGTTTGAGCGTAGCTGAGAGAGTTTTTCCTGGTGGTCAAGGTTCAAGAGTAAGGAGTCAGTATTAAACATTGATATAATAATGTTAGATAATAGGGTTAGTTCCACAAAATAAATCACAAGAAAAAGAAAACATCATATTCGTATATATATATATATATATATATATATATATATATATATATATATATATATATATATATATATATATATATATATATATATATATATAATAGATCCATGTTTGTTTTGAACCGACGGCGACAGGAAAATCCATTCACGGGACAGAGCTCAGGTAAGGTAGAAAGGCAAAATATTCCTAGTATATAAGAAATATGAGCTAACTTTCTAGAGAAATTAAGCGCATGTACCATGTATCATACTTTGTTTTATCTACAGAAATTGAAAGACTTCGTGAGTGCTCAAGAGTATGGAGCTAGTCTCAAATAGGTTCAGTGTGTTTGGCACTCTCCAAGCTGTAGAGGAATGCATTGGAGAATGCCAAAAGTATGCATTGGAGAATGCCAAGAAATAGTATTGTCTTGAGGGAGACATTAGAGGATATCGAGAAAAGTCGCGCTGCTCATATAAACTTGCTATGAAGCACAACCAGCAGCCTAGGTCTCCGCCACGCAGGACTAGAGCTCTTCCTCTTCTTCAAGAGTCTCGCTGAGGGCGCTGAGTTATTATTTCTTTCTGCGTTTACACCAAGTAAGTCAACAACTGGCCGTATCCCAGCGCTTCGCGTACTACTTGAGCGATGAGGTGAGTTTCGACAGCACAAGCTTGCAGCTATGTCGATCTCAAGAAAGCTTTTGATTCAGTGCACCATGAAGCACTTGGTTAGTGGTTACCTCCTGTAACTGCGTGGGATTGCTGCAAAGATTATAGGTCTTTTGACTGGCCTGTACTCTGGGACTGAAAATGTTGTAAAGTGTGTGTGTGTGTGTGTGTGTGTGTGTGTGTGTGTGTGTGTGTGTGTGTGTGTGTGTGTGTGTGTGTGTAGGTATTCAGCTTATTTCCTGCAGTGACATCTCAAGTAATGGACGGCGGACTCTTGATTTTGCGGCGCCCTTGTCATTATTTAAGCCGCGAATTTTGGAAAATCAACCGCTTTGGTGAGAATCGCCATAACTCCCTTATTTCTGGGGCTACAGAAATGTTTTTGGTATCAATCGACGGCGAAATGAAAGGGCTATATTTTTGAGTTCCCAACCTTGAAACCCACTCATTTTTTGAGAATTTCAAAAAACATTTAATAAATACTTTAGCCCTACCAATGCGCTTTCCAATATGATGCATAACATTTCCATACTTCCAACAGTTTCGTCGCTAGAGCTCGAAACGTAAACCCTTTTTAGAGCGATTTTGACGAACTCCAGACACTGTCGTTTTTGTCTAGTGTAGCATTGCTATTGCCTCTAGAAGGCTGTAATTTGGTATGTAGCCCCTCTTGGCAATAAAGTTTAATCAGCTCGAAGGATGTTTTGATAGCTCGATTCCAAGTTTGTCGTCGAGCCGTCACAAAATAGCCTGTTTTTCGGCCCTTTTGCCGCGATTTGGACACGTCCTAGTTTTTTGCTTATAACTTCTTTTTATTTATTTAGTGCTGTCCACTTTTTTCCTGATTATTAATCTGTATTAATATAGCTTTTATTTGCCACCAAGCACGCCTTCCTAGCTTCAGTAGTTTTTGCTCGAGCCTGAATAGAATTGGCGACGAAAATTCGCCGAATCTGACTCATTTCACGCGCCGCGACGAAAAACCTTCCTGACGCCACAAAAATTAATATATCTGCATAAAAATTCATATATGAACACTTCAATATGTTGACTATCTTGTATTAAAATCATTTTAAGATATCTATATAAAAAGTTACTATTTTTATATAATAATTTCTCTATATAAATCAACGCCGCGTCATGGACGACGTGGGTTCGAATCCGCCGCTACAACCTGTGATTTTTCAGTCACCGCCGAGTGGTCGAAGGCCCCGTTCACACTGTGCCGACTCCTGGCCACGACAACCCAGCGACTTTTAGTCGCCCTTCAAACTGTGCCGAATCAGCGTCCGGCAATCGTTTCTAGACCTCTTTCCAACCATGTGCGACCCTTTCACATCAATATTTCACACCCAAGACCTCGTATACCCCAAGTCGCTGGGTTATCGTGGCCCAGAGACGGCATAGTGTAAACGGGATTAAAAGTAATATTAGAGATACTTTTTTTTTTTTTTACAACAAAGGAGACAGCTCAAGGGCACACAAAAAAAGGAAACAATAATAAAAAAAAGCCCGCTGCTCGCTGCTCCTAAAAAAGAATCCAAAGAGGTGGCCGAAAGAGAGGTCAATTTCGGGAGGAGAGGTGTCCTGATACCCTTCTCTTGAAAGAGTTCAAGTCGTAGGCAGGAGGAAATACAGAAGAAGGAAGATTGTTCCAGAGTTTACCAGCGTGAGGGATGAAAGAGTGAAGATGCTGGTTAACTCTTGCATAAGGGGTTTGGACAGTATAGGGATGAGCATGAGTAGAAAGTCGTGTGCAGCGGGGCCGCGGGAGGGGGGGAGGCATGCAGTTAGCAAGTTCAGAAGAGCAGTCAGCGTGGAAATATCGATAGAAGATAGAAAGAGAGACAACATCGCGACGGAATTTAAGAGGTAGAAGACTATCAGTAGGAGGAGGAGAGCTGATGAGACGAAGAGCCTTAGACTCCACTCTGTCCAGAAGAGCTGTGTGAGTGGAGCCCCCACACACGTGAGATGCATACTCCATACTCCATACTGTAACATATCCTTCAGTAAAAAGGAAAATTTCATTAGCATTGTGGGAATAATTCGCCTATGCAAGGGATTATCAAAGAATAATGAATGATTCTAAGAAATAATATAGGTAGAGGATCTTTTTTCATTATTATCAACAGCTCACTCCTACCTTCGCTTCACACAATTCACACGCAGTTTGCCGTTAATACACAGATGCCAAAGCTGTCCGTTAAACATAATCATTCACAGAGGCTCAACAATGTTTTCAAGTCTTGTTTTCCAGGTATTAGTCAAAACTTTTATTTTGACATAATATTTATACTGTGCACCAGACTTTAAAATGTACTTTGACCCCTTCTCTTTTGACAGTTAATGAAAAAATAATTTATTTTTATGCTGTGAAATACACAGACGTTGATGTTTAACATCCAAAACAGTGTTAGTGTGGATGCAAAGAAATATTTTGAAAATATCTGTGCAACATAGATAAATGCATAGCGATCTTTGTATGTTACTGACATATGAAATGTAATTCCAAAATATGAAGCAATAATACACAGAAAAAAATATATTTTCTATTTACAATATACTAAATTAATTATATTTTGATGCGTAAAATACCTGCAGGGATCACTAAGTCTGCCTGGTGGAGCTCAAGCAAGGGCTGTGCCAGGGGAAGGCCGTCTGCTCCAACAAGTTGAGGCACAGGATGGTTCTTTTGAGTATGCAAGTCCCTTTGCGGCAATACCACCGACGCAGGAGGAGGCGCAGAGACATTTATTTGAGGTTTCTGAAACGAACAAATGTTGCCATCAGTGCAGGCATGGTAGCTGGGTGTCACGAACTGACACTCGACTCGATATGTGAATATTCTGTTCCAGAACTCACACCAACTGAATGTGTGTGTGTGTGTGTGTGTGTGTGTGTGTGTGTGTGTGTGTGTGTGTGTGTATTTACCTAGCTGTATTTACCTAGTTGTGATTTACAGGAACGGAGCTATGCTCATGCTGTCCCGTCTTTCCAACTACTTCCGTCTAATTTGGCCTTAAATGCGCTTATTGACTTAGCCTGTACCACTTCCCTCTCCAGCCCATTCCAGACCCCATCACATCTCTGCGGGAAGCTGTTCTTCTTGATGCCTCTTCTACAAATTCCTTTTCTCAACAGTTTTCCATTTCCTCTTAAGTTTCTCTCTTCTCTCATCAAAAGGTCATCTCTATCCAATTTCTCTAGACCATTCATCACCCTATACACCACTATCAAATCTCCTCTTTCTCTTCTGATTTCCAATGTAGGGAAGTTTAGCCTCAGCAATCTTTCTTCATAAGGCAGGTCGCTCAGACTAGGCGCCAGTTTTGTTGCCGCTCTCTGTATCCTCTCCAGTTTTCTAACGTGTTTCTTAAGATGGCGACCAAGCCACTGATGCATATTCTAGTCTGGGGCGTATCAAGGTCACAATTAATTTTCTTACCATGTCCTCATCAAGGCATGTAAACGCTGCTCTGATGTTCCTCAGCAGGTTGTATGTCTCAGCTGATATTTTATTCACATGTCTTTCTGGAGACAAGTTTTCTGTGATCATCACTCCAAGGTCTTTTTCTTCTTTCTTCTTGTCTAACTTATCTTTACCCAACTTATAATGTCCCTCTACTCTCATTCCACTCTTTCCAAATTCAATAACACTGCACTTTTTGGTATTAAATTCCATTTCCCACTTCCTGCTCCACTCCGACACTGTGTCCACCAGCAATCGGTCCTCCTCTTTTTCCACTCTTCTCATTATCTTAGCATCATCGGCAAACAGACTCATATAGCTATCCACTCCTTCTATCATATCATTAACATATACTGCAAACATAATTGGGGCCAACACAGAGCCTTGCAGAACTCCACTCATGACATTTTTCCGACTTGATTTCCTGTCTCTAATAGTTGTTCTCATCATCCTGTTCTTCAGAAAATCCTCCATCCACTTTACAAGTCCTTCTCCTAATTTACCCACCGTCTCCAGCTTCCACATCAACCTCCTATGCGTCAGCCCATCCATCTCTCTCCTGCACAACATCTATCACCCTTGCATAGAAACACACCATTGTTAATGGGTAGGCGGTGGCTGAACAGGTAGCAAGACGGCCCCGCGTTCAGGAGGACGCAAGTTCAATCCCCGACCGGTGCCACCAAGCTGGGATTTTTCAGACATGCTGTCCAGAAGACCACCTATCAACCCGGACTCTAGATTCTAGGATTAAAGATGAGCTCCGGGAGGGCAGCATGAGCCAATGCAAGATGGCGCCACTATAAACACTCGCCTGCGCCAGAACGGGCTGGGCTGACCATCAGGCCCCACCGGGGAGAAGCCTTGAACCGACCATCAGGATCCACCGGGAAGAAGCCTACCGGCGCAATAGGCCAAGAAGTAAAAAAAAAAAAAAAAAAAAAAAACTTCCTTTCCTAAATCCGAACCGTTTTTCTGTGACGATCTCATTTTCCTCTAGGTGCTTCGTCCATTTCTTTTTCACAATTCTTTCGCATATTTTTGACACTATGCTCGTAAGGGAAACTGATCGATAATTAAGTGGGTCGTCTCTTCTCCCGCTCTTGTAGATGGAGACTATGTCAGCTTTTTTCCAGTCCAGAGGAACTACAGCCTCAGCCAATGATCTTTTCATAACTTTGTGTATTTTATCCGCCAATTGATTCCTACACACACACACACACACACACACACACACACACACACACACACACACAGTTTGTGTGTGTGTGTGTGTGTGTGTGTGTGTGTGTGTGTGTGTGTGTTTACCTATTTGTATTTACCTATTTGTAGTCTACAGGGCCCGAGCTAAGCTCTAATAGTCCCGTCTCCATATCTACATTCATCCAGCCTTTCCTTCATTTGTTGGACACTGTTCGCCTCCACCACCTCTTCCCGCAAGCTGTTCCATGTGTCAACACTTCTATGTGGAAAACTATACTTTTTTAAGTCACTCAAACAGGTTCCTTTATTAAGTTTCTTTCCATGTCCTCTCAGCCCCTGCGTTCTCACAGTTAAGAAGAGATCATCTCTATCCACCTCATCAAACTTATTTATCAACTTATACAGTGTGATCAGCTCTCCTCTCTCCCTTCTTTGTTCCAGTGTCGTCAAGTCCATCTCCTTCAATCTGTCTTCATATGTCATATTCGAGAGTTCTGGGACCATTTTAGTTGCAATTCTCTGTATTCTTTCCAACTTTCTGTGAGGCGACCACACAACTGCAGCATATTCAAGCTTTGGTCTTATCAATGTTGTTATAATTTTCTTCATCATTTCCTTGTCCATATAATGGAATGACACCCTTATATTTTGCATCATCCTGTAGGTTTCTCCAAATAACTTGTTTATATGCTTCTCTGGGGTAGTGTGTCTTGCATCGTTACTCCCAAATCTTTTTCTTCACCTTTAAGTTTTCTTCTCCCATCCTGTATGTTTTCCTTGGTCTGTTTTTACTTTTCCCCATTTCCATAACATGGCATTGTTTGCATTAAATTCCATCTCCCATAACTGGCTCCATCTATACACTATCCAGGTCTTTTTGGAGTTCTTCACAGTCTCCCTCCGTCCTCACTTTTCTTATTAACTTTGCACCGTCTGCAAAAAGGCTCATATAACTTTTCATACCCTTTGGCATATCATTTATATATATTATGAACATTATTGGTGCCAGAACTGAGCCTTGGGGATCTCCACTCTCTACTCTCCTCCAATTTGATCACCGTCCTCATTTCTCTTCCTGTTAAGTTTTCCTTTCTCCACTCGATAACCTTTCCTCCCATTCCTCCCCACTGCTGTAGTTTCCAGATTAACCTTTTGTGCGGAACCTTGTCAAAAAAAAAAAAAATTCAAACGGAGATATACACAATCAGCCCGCCCTTCTCTCTCTTGCACCACGTCTATTGCTCTTGAATAGAAACATATAGTAAGTTAGTGACACACGATTTCCCTTTTCTAAATCCAAAATGTCCCCTATTTATCATGTTTTCCTTTTCTAAATGTTCGACCCATTGTGTTTTTGTTATACCTTCACAAATCTTGCACATTACGCTTGTCAAAGAAACTGGTCTATAATTTAGTGTTTCAGTTTTATCTCCACTTTCATAAATTGGTCCAATGTTCGCTCTTTTCCATTCTAAGGGCACTTTTCCTGTATTTATAGAGCATGTTATTATGTCATAAAGTGGCTCCAATAATTCATTTCTATACTTTTAGCACTTGTCCCGAGATTCCATCCGGTCCCATAGCTTTCCTTCCATGTAAGATTTTCATCAGCTGTATCAGTTCTCCTTTATCAACCTTTACATAACTTAATTTCTCTTCATTGCAATTTTCGAGACCCCAGTGAAAGTCGGTCTCTTTCGTAAACATTTTATGAAAATTTTTATTTAATATTTCTGCAATTTCTTTGTCCTTTTCGTGGAATACTTTTTTTTCTTTTAGCCTTTCCACTCCTTCATTTCTTTTCAACTTCCCGTTTACGAATTTATAAAGCATTTTTTTATTCTTCTTTACATTTAAAAACTATTCTTCTTTCAAATTTAGTTTCCTCCTCTCTCCTTATTTTCACATATTAATTTCTTGCTTATTTATATTTGTCTCTGTTGCTTTCGTTTGGTCTTTTCTTTAAATTCCTCCATGCTTTATTTCTATTACTTCTTGCTGTTTCACACCTCCATCCAAACCATGTTTTCTCTCCTTTAGTTTTTACTGTGTAGTATGGAACATATATCTCTATTCCTCTGTTGTAAATATTCATAAAAGTGTCATATTTCTCTTGAATATTAGTACTCCTCTTCATATCAGTCCAGTCTACCCCAGCGGAGAAAGTCTTGAGTCCAACGTAATCTGCCTAAGCGTAGTTTTTCCTTTTTTCCTTACAAGCCTCTTCTCGATTTTCACATCCTTCCAAAGTTTTCATCTCCAATAGTTCATGGTCACTCTTTCCTAAGGGGCACTCATGACTGACTCCTTCATCTAACTCCACGTTTTTTTTTTGTGTGTGTGTGTGTGAAAATTAGGTCAAGTCTTAATGGCTCGTCAACCCCTCTCAACCTTGTTTCTCCTTGCACCCACTGCGTCATCAGGTTATCTGTTATCAGCCTCAATAGTTTACTTCACCAAGTATTGTCACTACCCTCTGTTGCATAATCTTTCCATTTCACTTCTTTGCGATTGAAGTCTCCTGTTGATATTACCTTTTCATTGTTTTTTTTTATTTTGTTATTTCGTCTGTCAGTGCCCGTATTGCATAGCGTTATATCTTACTTCATATCAACTTTTGGTTTTAGGGGGGACTTAGGCTGTTATTATGTTATTCTTCTCTCCACCTTTTACTAGTACCTGCACAGCCATCACCTCCGCACTGTCATTTCCATATCTCACTTCAGTCACTTTCAAGTTTTGTTTTGTCATTATCATCACTCCTCCTCCCTTTCCTTCTTTCCTATCTTTTCTCCAAATGTTGTACTTGCTCTTTCC
Organism: Eriocheir sinensis; assembly: GCF_024679095.1. Lineage (NCBI taxonomy): Eukaryota > Metazoa > Arthropoda > Malacostraca > Decapoda > Varunidae > Eriocheir > Eriocheir sinensis. Next base: position 12,640,893 of record NC_066559.1, read on the forward strand.
ATCCAACACAAGTTCCAGTTCTTTTACAAGTTTTGTTTCAACTATTACATGTAATATCCGGATCACTTTCCCTTAAATAATCAGTTAGTTCAATTTTCTTTGATACAAGACCATCTGTTTGTGTACGCAATCTTTAAACCTTTCTTCCCTTCGCCCTTTCTTTCCCCTCTTTCTGTCAACACCCTTACTCCCTCTTTTCGCCTCCTATCCACCACTTCATCAGTTTTTCGTTCTTCATTCTCCAAAAATAAACCTTTTATTCTTCTTCTGATCTTTCATCGTTTATTTTTTTCGCATCATTTATCATTTCCTTTACTTTCATTCTTTCATCCTCTGACATATTTCTCCTCACATATATTTGATTATATTCTTCAGAGTTGTTTAATTTCCATGACCTATTTAGTATGGTTTCTGTTGCCATTTGGGACTTTATCTTTATCTTTAATAGTCTGTTTTTTTCCTTCCTCGTATCTTCCCAATCTAGTTATTTCATCTACTTCTTCCTCAAACTTTTCCTCGTCTTCAGTATTCATATTTCTCAATATACTTTTCACCTTACTCCTCTAATAACTCTCTCTCTCTCTCTCTCTCTCTCTCTCTCTCTCTCTCTCTCTCTCTCTCTCTGAGTCTTCACTGTTTTTTTTGTTTTTTTCTCTTTGACACCAAGCACTACGGCACACTTTTTCTTCTCTGCCATGTGTGTGTGTGTGTGTGTGTGTGTGTGTGTGTGTGTGTGTGTGTGTGTGTGTGTGTGTGTGTGTATTCATTCATGTATTCATTTATTTGTACATTTATTTATTGTAGTTAGCGCGTGAGTGGGGTGAACGCAGGGCCCTACGTAAATTCAAGTTCCGAGCTTTGCCCCATACTCAACATTTTTTGCCAATGTGACTTTGACCTTTGATTTATGACACTGATTTTAAGTAGTGATATATGTAAGGTTAACATACATGAATATATCTAATTTTAGCAGCATAAATTCAATGGTTCTTGAGTTAGCGTAATGATAACCTAAATAAAAACAGACTGGCAACACTGAGAACAATACTGGAATTAGAATTAGAAAATATGAGTAGCTGAGGTAGAAATACTTTAATGATATGCTGTTCATGGATTATTTCCCCTAATCTAATCTTCACCTGATGAGGGGGTTTGATGATGGGGCGCCATCCGTCACTGCTGGATGTGGTCTGGGAAACTGTCACCCTCTTTACCTCCTCGGGAAACTCAACACTGGAATCGTTTTTTGTCTGAAGAATACCAAAGAAGACACATGTCAAAAGGGTATATCTTAGGAATAGTGGCTCCTAGTGGGTGCGTGGTTAGGGCACGGTGTGGTGGTAATTACATTTCTAGCATGTACGACGAGGTTTTGACAAGCGGACAGGCGTGTTTATGTCACAAGGGTGTATTTTTCCACGCTGGCCTCACGATTTCTTCCAAGTCGATGGGCGATGAGACTGTGAGCTCCGGGGTAAAGAAAGGGCAGAGCCCGCGCGGAAAAATACACCCCTTGTGACATAAACACGCCTGTCCGCTTGTCAAAACCCCGTCGTACGTGATAGAAATGTTGTAATTACCACCACACCGTGCCCTAAACGTGCACCCGCTAGGAGCCGCTATTCCTTAGATTTACCGTCAAAAGTTATAGTTCCATGCTTCTCTGTACACAAAACGGGGGATTTATTAATAGTTTGACTACTTTTCATACAACACTAATATCTAATGTTTCATAACAATGATGCCCCTGCTACGAGTATTATCGAGCCTTTACACATACGGCTCTTATAAAGCAACATTTTGGCCATCAAATACTATTACGTTCAAAACAGAGTTGTCTAGCTAATAGGTGATCGCCCAGCAGATCGTCATTATGATTACTGATTCGAAAGGAAAGATTCGGAGGGAAACCAAAGAAGTTTCACTTGTAGGTTTTCTCGATGCAGCGAACCGAGAGTAGACCAGACCAAGCGAAGACAAAACACTAATAGCCTCTTCCATTTAGCGTAACCCGTTTCTGGGTCGTGATCTGAAGAGTCCCTCACAGAGTCCCGACAACCTAAGATTTGGACGCCATTATTGGCCCTGTGTTTTCGCCGCGCTTTTCAAACACTAGCACACGCTCTCGCGGCGAAAACAGGGCCAATAATGGCGTCCAAATCTTAGGCTATCGGGACTCTATCTATCAAGGGACTCTACAGATCATGACCCAGAAACGGGTTACGCTAAATGGA
>NC_066559.1:12648126-12666594 GCF_024679095.1 Eriocheir sinensis
CACTTTTAGGGGGTTGGTTATTCATAAAGCGAGTGTCTACATATCTAACAGTAACTAATACTTGAACAATGATGCTGGCAACATATCTAATAATAACTATGTGTATCAAAGTGCCAACATTCATCATCACTCATACCTACCATACATAAATAACTTTTGGGGCTGGCCACTACTAAATCTAGTCATGAGGAATGAACTCTTAATAAAGGTTAAATAACTTGACAAACAAGTGAAAATTCACTTCATTCTCGTGCAATGTCACTAATCTTTGCTTGACACCACTGGAATAAACTGTCTGAGTCTGAAGGTGTGTTATATGTTAACACTGGAAGCACTCACTAGGACTGAGGAAACACTGTCTCTACTCGTTATTGTGTAGGACTGAAACATCATTCCTACCTGTCATGAAGTGCTTCCCACAGACTCTCCAATGTTCAGGGTTTGAAGTCTGGGCTCTGGAGATCCTCGCTAACCAGAGACTTCTTTCAGCGATCAACTCCCTCCCCTCACCTTGCCGCGTTGGTATTTTAGGCAGGCGGTAAAACGATAAACTTGGGTGTTTATCTGCATTATTTCCACACCCAATAACAAAGCAAAGATGTGGCATTTCTGTCCTCAGACGGGCCACCAGTACGTGATGTGAACACCACAAAATGAGGTTATAGAAACTCGCGTCCCGTTAATCCAGTGGCCATGAAACCTCCCGGTCTACAAGTTTCGAAGAAGTTAAGGTATAAACGATTTCTTAAAAGGATATGAGCATAACACCATGTGCCTTGTAAAGACCAAACTAAATGAGGATGTCAATGTAAAGGTGCGAGATGGAAAATATTGACTGTGGAGGAGAGATAGCAAGGAGGAAAAAGGGAGGGAGTGATGATGGCAGTGAAGAACCATAATTAGGTAGAGAATGCAGAACTGGGGCAGGGTATGTCAGAGGCAATGAGTATCAAACTAACGATGAGGGAGAGACATCACAGTGGTGTCCCCCCAAAGACATTAAGGGCATCTGCAAAAGCTGACAATGATTACTGGATAGGCTCAACACCCACGAAAATGTTTAAAAAGTGACATAATATTTATTGTGTTTGTAGTTCTATAAATATATGCCAACTGAGTATTAAGTGCGAATCTTGAAACATTTGAATATTCATTTCATAATTCATAAACTTTGTACGTTGGATGTCTTTTTATTTTATTTACCATAGCAAGCTCATAATAAATACCTCAGAACCTTCCCATCCTTACTTGTTGCGTGGTGTGAGTCGTGTTGCCTTTCCTCTTGCTGAAGGGAGAGAGAATATGATCGTCGTCGTTGGAGTCGGTGCCTGGGACGCGATCAAAACCGCTGCCCTCCTCGGATGCTAGACTCAGCTTCTCAACGAGCGGCTCATATGCATTGCTGTTACTCTCCTCAGATTCCTTCCTTCTGTCATAATAAGTTTGTACAATAAATATTTCTGGTTCTAAGAAAATTTAGTTGATGTTAATTTTGTTGTTGCTATTGTTAATGTTATTATTATTATTATTTTTTTACAACAAAAGAGCCGGCTCAAGGGCAACAAAAATTATAAATAAATAAAGAGAGAGAGAGAGAGAGAGAGAGAGAGAGAGAGAGAGAGAGAGAGAGAGAGAGAGAGAGAGAGAGAGAGAGAGAGAGAGAGAGAGAGAGAGAGAGAGAGAGAGAGAGAGAGAGAGAGACCGCTACTCGCCGGTCCCACAACAGAAAAGAGATGAGAGTAGCCAAAACAGAAGTCAATTTTGGGTGGAGAGATGTCTCGATACACTCTTTTTGAAAGAGGACAAGTCATAAGCAGGTGGAAATACAGACGAAGGAAGGCAGTTCCAGAGTTTACCAGTGTAAGGGATGAAAGAGTGAAGATGCTGGTTAACTCTTGTATAAGGGGTTTGGACAGTATAGGGATGGGCTAGAGCAGTGAACCCTACACTATGGACCGGAAACTTACCCCAGCCCTGTCATTAATTCGCGAATTTTGGAAAATCAACAGCTTTGGTGCGAATCGCCATAACTTCCTTATTTCTGGGGCTACAGAAATGTTTTTGGTATCAATCGACGGCAAAATGAAAGGGCTATATATTGTAATAAGCGACCGGGCTCAAAATCCGACTCGAAAGGGTAAAAAATCGAATAAATTATTCGCAAAAAACGACTCTGAAAAACAACTATTTTTGAGTTCCCAACCTTGAAACCCACTCATTTTTTTGAGAATTTCAATAAACTTATTTAACAGCTAATTTATGGAGAAGAGCAAGCAGGCTTTAGAAGCGGAAGGGGGACGACCGACCACATTTTTACACACATAGATAATAGAGAAAAGATGGGAAAAGGCACAAAATACATACTGTGCTTTTATAGATTTTAAACAAGCCTTTGATTCGGTGTATAGAGAGGGTATTATGAGAGTGATGAGGAGTTGGGGATTCGTGGAGAGTCAGGTAAGAGCAATTGAAGAGTTGTATGGTAACACAACAGCAAGAGTAAGAAAAGCAGATGAGGTGACAGAAATTTCTCCAACAACACGAGGAGTGAGCCAGGGCTGTCCCCTCGCTCCGCACCTATTTAATTTATTCCTTGAGAGGGTTATGATGGAAGAACTCGAAGAGGAAGAGGGGGGCGTCGAGATAAGCGGTGAGAAGTTCACAAATATGAGATATGCTGACGATATAGTGATAGTGGGTAAGACCAGGGATGATCTACGGAAAATGATAGAGGATACAAAAGAACAGTGCAAAAGATTCAAATTAGAAATCAACAAGAACAAAACTAAGAGCATGAAGATCGGTAGAGAAAGAGAAGTGCTGAACATACGACTCAGCACAGGAGAGATAGAACAGGTTGAAGATTTTAAATACTTGGGAGTACATATAGGAGAAAATGGCAAAGCGGAAAAGTCTGTAAGAGAACGGATTGCAATGGGACAAAGAGCATTTGGTAGACTGAAAAAAAAAATTAATAAAAAAAAAAAAAAAAGCCCGTTAGATGCTGCTTCGACAAAAGAAAACAGAGCAATATGCCAGAGGAGGGGTCAATATCAGGTGGATGGGGTGTCTTGATACTCTCCTCATGAAAGAGTTCAAGTCGTAGGCAAAGGGAAATACAATGAAAGAATGAAGATACTGGCTAACTCTTGCAGAAGGAATTTGGATAGAATAGGGATGAGCAAGAATAAACAGTCGTGCGCAGCGGGGCCGCGGGAGAGGGGCAGGCATGCAGCAGGCAAGTTCAGAAGAGCAACAGCATGAAAACATCGATGGAAGATAGAAAGAGATGCAACATTTAAGAGGAATTTAAGAGGTAAAAAAACTGCAAGTAAGAGGATGGGAGTTGATGAGATGAAGAGCCTTTGACTCCACTCCGTCTAGAAGAGCTGTGTGTGTGGAGTCCCCCCCCCCCCCCACCACATATTAGATGCATACTCCATACGAGAGCGGACAAGGCTCTTGTATATGGACAGGATCTGTGAGGGTGAAAGGAACTGGCGGAGACGATACAGAATCCTAACCTCTAGGAAGCTGATTTAACAAGAAAGGAGATATGAAGTTTCCAGTTAAGATTTTGAGTTACAGACAGACTGATGATGTTTATTGTAGAAGAAGGGAACAAGTGTGTGTTGTCAAAGAATAGGGGATAGGTGTTTGAAAGATTGTGTCGAGTTGACAGGTGAAGAAACTGAGTTTTTGAACCACTGGAGAACACCAAGCTCTTCCTGCCTTATTCAGAGGTGATCGCAAGGTTTGAGGTTATGCGTTCTGCAGCGTCCAGCCTAGAGTCTTGTAATTCCAGTATAGAGGGTCTTATTTAAAAGGATGTTGAGTAATATAGAGTAGTCATCAGCGTAAGAGTGGATAGGACTGTTTATTTTGGAAAGAAGATCGTCAACAATGAACAATAAAGAGTGGGAGATAGAACAGAGCCCTGCGGGAGTCCACTGTTGATAGCCATCGGGAACAACAGTAACCATCTACCACAGCAGATGCAAATCGGCCAGAAAGGAAACTGGAGATGAAAGTAAAGAGAAAGGGATAGAATCCGTAGGAGGCTAGTTTAGAAAGCAAAGATTTGTGCCAGACTCTGTCAAAAGCTTTTGAGGTGTCTAAGGCAACAGCAAAAGTTTCACCGGAATTGCTAAGAGAGGATGACCAGGAGTCAGTTAGGAAGGCAAGAAGATCACTAGAAGAACACACCTTAAGGAACCCATACTGGCGATCAGAAAGAAGGTCAGGTGATAATGTTTGATGATATATATTTATAGAGACAGATAGATAGATAGATAAAGAGACATATAGATAGATAGATAGATAGATAGATAGATAGATAGATAGATAGATAGGTTTCACCCATCAAAGGTTAGATACCACAACAATGACCAACCCTGAATCATGGAGCAGCAGTTTCGTGAGACTCGGAAGAAACTGTCCATTGAGGGTGACGTTGGGGCCCAAACGTAACACCGTGCTCGAGTCCGGAGTCGATGGTATCTGTGTCACAGTGAAGATTGGAGAGGTGGCCGGCGTGAAGGGTCCAGAGGATGAGGGAAAGGGGTGGGTACTGGTAAAAGGGACTACGGGCTTTGCAGTGGTAGTGAGGACAAAATGCTGGACAGTAGTAGATGATGAGATTGTTGTGGTTGGTTTTAAGGACTGAGGTGACACATACGTTAATGATGGAGAGTCGTCTAGAAAAGAGCGACTATTGGTAGTGGAGCTTGCTGAATGGTGAGACGTATCAGAGAAAGTTGGAAGATAGGATGAATAAGACGAAGTGAGTGCAGTTGTTGGAGTTGTGTTGGGAAGTAAAGGAGTAAAGGGGGAGGAAAGGAGAACATGTCTCGTGGTGGATGCAGGAGTGGAGAACAGCAGGTTGCTCCCGTGAGGTCGAAGTCCAACCCCGCTTACTGGAGACGAGGCAGCGATGCGTGGAGTTGTCGACGCCAACAACGCCCCGTCTGAGGGTAAACGGATGTCAGACATTTAATCAAAGCCTTTATTTTTTTAGCACTTGTCCCCTACCATTGTATCTTTTTAGTTTCCTGGTGCTACTTCCACATGTATCCTTAGTTGTATAATCACACTCTGTACTGCTTGAGGGTTGGGATGGCATGCTCCTCCCTTCTCCTTTATTGTTTACTTGCAATAATAAACTATCAATCAGTCAATCATTTTTTATAAATACAGAAGTCAACGAAATTGATTCTTATGATGATACTATTATGAAGTGTCTTATCGTGTGGTCTAAGGATACCAAGACAGTAAAATAACTACCTGAACGGGGGACGGTTTTCCCCTTGTCCTGATGAGCCTCAGGCAGCAGGAGGTGGAAGTGCTTATGTACAGTTTGATGGTCCGACCCTTCGCCGCTTTGGAAGCTGGTGTGGATGGGCTCCTAAATTAAGGGAAGAGACATTCTTAACTCCTTGACTGCGGATTTCCTACAAGAAGACAACACCAAGCTATGGGAATGTAACAAAAAAGTGGCTGAAGAAAAATGTAAAGTCCTGCACCTTGGGAGGGGATATCCAGCACACCAATACCACATGGGAAACACTCCACTATCCACCAAGGAGGCAGAGAAAGACCTGGGACAACATGTTACCACGCTACCAATGAAGGCCAAATCCGTGTCAATCGCAGCGGACGAGTTAAAGGCCCCTCTAAGCGAGAAAAATAGAAAAAATCACCACTCAGGCAAACCATTTAATAATATATATCAACTCATTTGTGATCAGTTTATGCATCATCTATTTTGAGGGGTTTATATCATGACAAAAATCTGGCCCATCGCTGGTATACGGTAAAGCCACAAATTTGGCCTGTCGCTACTACCAGGTTAACTGCTGTCTTCTTAATATGCTTTTTCCATTTCATCCGAGCAACTGATTCCACAGTTTGCCATTAGCAGTTTTTTGTGTGTGAATGGAATCCCTTAAAACAGGTGAAGTGAAAAGAAAAACACTCATGAGGATCATATAAGGCACAAACAAAAATGTTTACGTTGAATGGGACTTCTGAGAGACATGAGGGAAAAAGAGGATATGAAAATGTGCAGTTCCACTTAGCTGAACTTTTGCCAATCAGCTATAAATTCAACTTCCTGGTGTTAGCTGATTCCATTCAGCTACTCAAAACTAAGAATATAATAGTAGTCCAACTGGTGCGGAGTTCATCAAGAAGACGGTCATATCAAGATACTAAACATGACACATCATTCTCTGTCCTCATTACTTTCCATTCATCTCTGTGAACTACAGCCTCTTCACTCACTTAATAAAAATATATCTACTACGTTTTTTAAGGCAGTTAGGCATATTACACTATGCTTATAAAAACAGGGTGTTAGGAAATAACTTCTATATCAGTCAAGAAAACTTTACGAAAACATCGTTTATTTAACCTTGACAGTGATAGATGATGGTGACGCAGACGTGGACGCCACACTGTGAAGATGATGATGGACGTGGTGATGGTGGACGTGCTTGTGGCTACCGTTGCTGTTTTCTTCGCTATCGTGACCGTGAGTGTACTCCTGTTGGTTCTTAACGAGATGGTGTTTAGGGTGGTGGTGCTCCTTATCTCCATAATTATTTGGAAGGTCACTTAACTCAATAACAGAGGAAGGTTTTGGGTTTCCGTAGCCCAGCGAGGATAGCGAGGGTGGGTGAGGCGCTGGAAGAGAGGCGGGGTAAGTGATCAGTGGGTCGTGGGACGCGTAGGATGGAGTGACAGGGCGGCTTCGAGATAACGTACCAATGTTAATCTTGTGTACTGATGATGTTGTAGTAACTGGGTAAAGAGGCGAAGAGGTAAATGAGTAGCCTGTCGAGGTGGGACGGAGGGTTGTATGGTAGGCTGAGTTTACAGGTGGAGTCTCGTATGAAGGGTGAGTATACTGTGACTTGTGATGTGGATGTATCTCCGTGGTGACGTAGGGAGACGAAGGAGTAGTCGTGGAGAGTGTGTAAACCGGTGTGTCGGCGAGAACGCTGGTGTTATTGAAAGGGGTCAGGAGCTGGACGGAGGAGCGGTACAGGCGTGGAAACAGCATGGCCAGGAACTGAAGCTTCGATCTGTAAAACGATTTTTTTGTTGTTTTTGCTGTATAATAATCCTTAATCATGCATACAGAAACGCAAAGGATGTTTAAGTATTATATAATATTTATAATTTTCCATATCCAACATCGATTTTATCCATGAAAGTGAACATCAAATAAACCTTAGAAAATGGTTAATTTTGTGTTAGAATTATAATATATATCGTGCGTCAACAAAGGAGATAAAAAATAAAATGTACGTAACTCACAGGTTGGTAACGACCAGGAACAGATCGTCGGGAAGACCCAACAAGTACTCCAAGAACTCCACGTTCAGGGGGGGGCGCAGCTTTTCTTCCAAGTCATCCACGTGCAGAGATATTGGGTGCACCACTTCATTTGGAATCTTTTTTGATGAATGAGAAAGCGGCTTGCAATATTTACAATTTAAATATTGAAAACTGCTTACTACTTCCATATAGACTAACAAAAAAAACAAAAAAACTGTGCATTATATGTTCCTATAGTAACAAATATTACAATGATTTATTAGTTATTTTGCATAATACATAATATCATTTCGAGTCTTACCACAAAAAAATTACGAACATTTTTGGCTGGCGTCAGACACGACATATGACTCAGTCCGCGGAACTGACCTGCAGTACGACCTTGGGAAGAGCCTCGACTTGGAGTGGAGTGAAGTGCTCTCCGCGGGGCAGGTCCGGGATGACACTCGGCACAACGTAACCTGAAGTGCTCCTCTCGAAGTACGGCCTGAGTGCGATGATGACATATTTTGAATGTGTACGCGCGTCAAGCACATCATCTCGATGGCAAATTAAATATTTCCCTATTTCATAACCAGAAATATTCATATGTACGTATTTACATACATATAGCTTCTTGGCTCTGATATACGAATATGTTACAGCGTGAATGTTACTATTAATTTACATTCACTCCAATAAATTGTTTATAAGTATACACACTTACTTAAGGAGACTTAGTCTATGTAGGAGCTCCTGTCGCATCTGTTGTATTTGTTGACCTCTGGGGATGAGGTGATGTTGAAGGTTTGGAGTGAATGGTGCAGCTACCGAGGCACCGCCCACCTGCACCTCCACCCCTGCTCCGGAAAGCACTCTAGCAAGCGAATCTTGGGGTATGAGTTTCTTTAGACGATGAGTTATTTCACTTTCAAGGCTTGTTTTGATGGCTGTTTTTATAGCTTCATTTCCTGCAGCTATATGGCCGAGTTGGGCTGCCTTAAGCTTGGACGCTGCCGTTCCAGCTGCAATGCGTTGGACTTCAGCTTTCTGTGCTGCAAGCTGCTGGGCTGCAGCTTTCTGTACTGCAAGCTGCTGAACTGCTGCTTTTTGTGCTACAAGTTGCTGAGCTGCAACGTTCTGTGCTGCAAGTTGTTGGGTTGCAAGTCGGTGTGCTGCAGCTTGATTGACTAAGTGTGCCGCTACTGCCGCTTCCTTTATTTTGCCTGCCTGGATGGCCTGGGCATGAAGGGTGTGTTCAGCAACCAAAGCTTGTTCCAGTGCCAAATGTAGGTTGGTGGCATCTGCATGAGCCGCTGCATCGAGGCCTTCAACGCTGTGGGGTAAACCATAAGGGGCATGAGGGACGAGGGATCGTGTGGGGCCCGGTTCTCCAATGGGAAAAAAGCTTTGGTCAATAGGAAGATTATCAAGCGGGTCTTTGTGGTGTTTAGCTGGATCATTGAAAACAGCAAGGTTAATTTCATCGTATTTATAAGGGTAGTTGAGTCGGTCTGGGCGACGGTCCACGATGGCAGTACTTGGTCTCGGCAGTATAACAGGCCGGTCAGGGGCGCGGGGGTCCACAAGTGTTGTTTCACGAGTTGAGTCCACGAAGCGACGGTCACTGGCAGGCCTGCCTTCTTTGTTACTATAGCCTCCTCCACGGGACTCTTCGGAATGTGTCTCGGAGAAATAAACAGATTCTACAGAGTCTGGGTATCTCACAGGAACTTGTTCGAGGATGAGAATGGGGGCTTTCCGGCGGCTTTGATCATGGTGCAACTGGTCCACATTGAGATAAGATTGTGACCAGCCACCATCACCGTCATCATGCAGCGTGCTTCTCTGAGGGTTGCCCTTGACCTCAACAGCATCCCCGCCTCGTAATGATCTGTCAATCTGTCTCTGTAAACTGATATGCTCACTTCTGTTGGTGTTTGTCTGATCATGTACTGAAATAAGTCTATCTACTTTTCTTGCATGCAAAGGTACAGTTGGCTTTCTCTGTAAAATTTCTCTTTTCCTTTCCTCAGCCTTCATAATTTCTCGTAAAATTTCTCTTTGCCTGTCATCTTCCCTTTCCCTGTCCAATTCACTGGTTTGAACACTGTGTATAGCTTCTCTCGTCATGTTAATTTGTTCTCGCTCCCTAGCAACTTCCATTTCTCTTCTCTTTTCTCTCTCGAAATCACTTTCTCTCATCATTGTTTCTTTGGGGAACTTATTGATGTCGATTGCAGTCGAATATTTCTTGTGATCACCATCAGCAGCGGGCCGGTCTAGAGCCAGAGGGTTATCTATAGGGTGGGCTAGATCAACGCTGTCCAAACTCTTCCGTCTTGCAACACCTTCAGGATGACTCAGCGCCACCACCAGGCATCCCACCCACGACACCACCGCCAACGCCACAGCCACGTTTTTGCCAACCATCATTAAAACCAAAGTTATATTCTACCTGAGATAGCAGGGACGTCTGAAATCAGAAGAAAAGTAACCAGATACAAATATAAGGTGAAATGGATATAATATTTATAAATTGTAATACATTATATAGACGAAACAGAAGATCAGTTCAGTATAAAATTTATCCAGGATCACTCTTAATAATTATTATTAACAATCAGCTCCTACTAAATTTGCAGTGTGTGTGTGTGTGTGTGTGTGTGTGTGTGTGTGTGTAATTCACCACGGCCTGATCACGAGTTGGACTCGCTTTCGCCAGCAGGTACCCTCCCGACACCAGCAAGTGCATGGTCATTATCGTCGATCTCTGGGTACTGCCAGGACCTTACACACCACACACCCCATCCCCCTTGCTCAAGGGGGGACAGTAACCACTCCTAGTCAACGGAAAGAATCCAGCCTGAGCGGGGCTCGAACCGCCGCCTGTTTGGCCGTGAAGCCTTGCAGCGCGGCGCTATAGCCGGTTGAGCTACCGTAGTGGTAGTAGCTACTGGAGTGTGTGTGTGTGTGTGTGTGTGTGTGTGTGTGTGTGTGTGTGTGTGTGTGTCATTCACCATGGGCTGATCACGTGCAGGACCAGCGATAACCAGCCGGTACTCTTGAAACTGCACAGTGATGGATATTTGGGTAAAGCTGAAAATAGTTTGAGTCTGCGATCACGGACAATCTGCATCAGTACAATTTGTATTTAGTTAATGCGTTAGAATGTGTCACAAGTCACTAGAATCCTGATTTCACACACACCTTTAATTGCATCATATTTATAAAAAGACGGCAATATGAAATTAGGACTGCCAGGTTTGCAGCACAATAATTTTATTTTGCAAGAAATAAGCAAGGTGAGCAATGCTTTCTTCTCTTTTATTTTCATACGACTCTATTTCCTATTTATAATGAAATATTGTAATACTCGCCTCACAGACTTTTTAAAGAAGCAAATGAAAGGTATTGCATTTCTGTCGCCTTCTTGCTGAGGGGCCGGATACAGTGTTTCTTTCTACCCAAATTCTAGGTCTATATATATACCAAGTCAAGTCATACGCAGGTTTGTGGGAGGAGACACGGTAGAGGCGTGGCTTATGCGTGACGTTGCTTGGAGCCAAACTAGAGAATGTAGAACCAGGGACTTAGAGAAAACGAAGAAAGGCGGACTAATTTAAATCAATCACTTCAACATGCCCTCCCTCACACCCCACACCGCCGTTTGTAGGCATTGGAATTACAGTCACGCAATAGCACAATAAAAGGCATATTTTTTTTCATCAGTGGCTTGCCTGAACACGCTGTGAAAGAAAGAACCATGCACATCCAAAGTGCACACACGGCCGCAACTTTAGTCACCCCTGAACTGGTGTTTTTTTGTTTTTTTTTACCTTCAAGTGACGTCATCCCGCTGCTCCACCCGCAAACCGCCCCCTGCGCGTAGGGAAAGGTGGGGGTAAGTTGCCCCTCTTAAGGGAAATTGCCTGTTGTAGCCACATTTTTTGCAATAGAATTTTGAAAAAAAGTTTTGTTGAAAGCCTAGGATAAGGCCTATCTATATTGTATCCACTCATTATGATTTTGACTTTATTATAATGACAATTTAAAAAATATATAATAAAGGGGGCTCCTTACCCTGCATGTGGGGTAAGAAGCTCACTGGGTAGGCCTTTTACCCCACTCTGGTTTACAATAATAAAACTCACAGAAACATAAGGAAAAAAAAAATTCACATTATAAAAATATAAAATGTATTCCCTTTTTGAAAACTATACCCTATAAATCTCTCTTGATGTGAAATATAGGAACACAGTCAAATTTGTGTCTCCTAATGAATAGAATGTAAAACTAAACAATTAATTAATTTTCTAAAAGGTATCCCCTTCTTTTAGACTAGTAATATTAATCTATCTTCCCTTTCTTCTGAATTTTTGTAACAAAAGGAACATCTACTTTCATGAAAAATATATGGAACTAAATATTCAATAAATTTGATAAAATATGTCCTTTCTGTTGAATATTGATATCTGAAACAGTTAAAAACACCAACTTCCTTATAGTCTCAAACTTAAAAGTGTTCACTTATGGATGCCTTTCAAAAACTTAAACATGCAGAATACACAACTGGAGTAGGCCTAGATCTGTATGTATGTAAAAACTGTGAGTCTGATTAGGCATTACAGTATTGCTATTTTTTTTTATTTATAGCAATACTGTAATGCCTAATCAGACTCGCAGTTTTGACTTACATACAGATCTAGGCCTACTCCAGTTGTACATTCTGCATGTGACCAATTTCTACAACCCCGAAATTGGACCCATTTTTCTGAAGGTCTGCTATTAGCAAATGGTTCCCCACACACCAAACAAGGCCATTCATCCTTATCAGACGAAGCTGGAGATGGAGTTTTTTCCTTTGTTGCTGATAATGGGGTAAAAGGCCCACATGCGGGGTAAAAGGCCTCCCTGTGGGCAACTTACCCCAAAAGCACAGGGGCCCTCTTACCCTGGCAACTCATATATACACAAAATGTCACCATATTTCCTACAAGTAAGTAGGCAAAGTATAATCACATGCAATATGGTCTAGACATCATAGAGCAATTATCCATAGCTATCAGGCTAACTCTACAGTTCTTTGTCGTTAATTAGGTATCATTAAAATCACTGAAAACTTACAAGAAATTAGTCAAAAAGAAGAAATATCCCCTTGTGGCCAGAGCAACTGTCCATTGTTTACTCCAGTAGTTCCTGTGAGCACAGAGAGTTGGCGTTGCCTACTTGATCATGTGACTGCTTGAGAAAAGAAAGAAAGAAAGACAAAACCAAGGGGGGGCCTTTCACCCCAGGGGGCATCTTACCCCACCTTACCCTACCGGTCGCAGTTTTGAAGCAGAGTGACTTGACTTGGTATATATAGACTTGGCCAAAATTAAGCTTAGAAAGTCCCCCAATTTGTCGTGCAATTGCGACGCAGTCATTTCAAGTAACAATAAAATATCTCCACAACAAAAAATATTGAAGTCAGAAAATTTAATAAGGATAGTCAGTATCTTGAAAACTGAGAAACCACCTCAGTATTTTTTTTTTTTTTTTTTTTTTTTACGTCGTGGCCTATTGCGCCGGTAGGCTTCTTCCCGGTGGGTCCTGATGGTCGGCCCGATGCTTCTTCCCGGCGGGGCCTGATGGTCGGCCCAGCCCGTTCTGGCGCAGGCGAGTGTTTTTTATAGTGACGCCATCTTGCATTGGCTTATGCTGTCCTCCCGGAGCTCATCTTTTATCCTTGAATCTAGAGTCCGGGTTGATAGGTGGTCTTCTGGACAGCATATGGGTAGTTTTAAGTCACTCGGCGGCGGGTGAAAAATCCCAGCTTGATGGCACCGGGCGGGGATTGAACTCGCGCCGTCCTGAACGCGGCGCCGTCACGCTATCCATTCAGCCACCACCTACCCTACCGCCTACCTAATGTGGAAGCAAATGGTAAACACCTGCTGTGCCTTGTTGGCTCAAGGATATTATATAGCCCTCCTAGTTGTATCTTTACAATGTGTTAGGAGAGTAGTTCACTTTGGAGTTTAAAATAAAATGAGACTGAAATCCAGCCGCTGGTTGGAAAATTTCTTCGCTTTTGCCGATGAATGCTTAGTTGACAGGCTCAGTTTAGAGGTTTTAGATGATTCCCTGAACCTGACGAGATTGCTACGGAGTGCATCCGGCTTGCCTTTACCGTGTGATAGAGGGGAGCATCTGTGTAAGTTCGTAATAATTTTGGTATGGAACAATTAACATTTCTGAGTAGACATGCACACTCAGCTGGTATTGGTAATGACCTCTTCAGGAACATATAATTATCTGAAACTTGCACTCAGTCAAGAACAAATTGGTTTACAGCAAAACTAGGAGCTGACACAGATACTGAGTTCTATCTTTTATTTATTTAGATTCCTACGTTATATAACAACAACGGTCTTGCTCGGTAAAGGTAAACAATTGCGCTTTCAGTTTGTAGCAACCATCTAAGGTACGAATAATCATCTGGAACTTAAAAAATGTGCATAACAGTGGCCTTGGCGGGGTAATCAAAGAGTGGTGGGGGTCAACGGTGCCAGATTGCCTTACTCAGCCGCTTATATTTCCCGTCTTCCTACCCAAAAAACTGTCTTCTGGGCTCCAATAACGAAACTCACTTATATTTATCGTTAAAAGAGTTAGGCCCTGATGTTTCTTGGCGATAGTTAGGCGTCAGAAACCGGTAACTACTATGCCCTGGGAACGATAATCTGGCAACGGTGGTGGGGGTTTGTTTTAAAGATTTTGTCCCTCCGCGGAGGGTGTGTGTCTCTGACGGGGGCTGCAAAAGACATGGTGGCAGTCATGAAGTGAGGAGGAGGGAGGGTGCGTATATTCATTTGTTGTTTTATGGCCACGGTCGTGTTGTATGCGTGTTTATTTATTTATTTATTTATTATTTTTTTTTTTTTAGGTGCTGCCTGTAGCGCCGGTGTGGTGTCATCTGCCATCCGGTATCATGAGACGTCCCATCCTTAACTTAGCATCGCGGAGCCCAAAATTTACCATCACAGAGTAACTAAGGGAAGCCTCCAAGTGTAAAAAAGTACCAAAGAGGACCTAAAAAGCGATGCAAAAGCTTATTAGGTCACAAGAAGAAGATGAAGAGTGATTGTTGATTTCCTAGTTATATGCATACATGCGTCATCATTTGCTTTTGTAATAGAATAAGTAGCGCAGGCGAATTCTATTTATGGTGGCTGCCGTGATATAAGACTATTGCTTGACCCATGCTGCCCCTCGATGCTCCTCTTGATCGAAATCGCTGAAGTTAGGGTTGATTGAAGGACTGGGCAGCAATCTGGGTAATCTTCCACCACTCGGCGATGGTTGAAGATTATCACCGTGCATCCTAAGTCTATATACACCAAGTCAAGTCATACGCAGGTGTGTGGGAGGAGACACGGCCGAGGCGTGGTTTATGCGTGACACTGCTTGGAGCCAAACTAGAGAATGTAGAAACAGGGATTTAGAGAAAACGAGGAAAGGTGGACTAGTTTAAATCTATCACTTCAACATGCCCTCCCTCACACCCCACACCGCCGTTTGTAGTCACTGAAATTACAGTCACGCAATAGCACAATAAAGACATATTTTTTCGTCAGTGGCTTGCCTGAACGCGCTGTGAAAGGAGGCGAGAATGCACATCCAGAGTGCACATACGGCCCCAACTTTAGTCACCCCTGAACTGGCGGGTATTTTTTTTTTTTGGCTCCAAGTGACGTCATCCCGCTGCTCCGCCCAAAAACCGCCTCCTGCGCGTACCGGTCGCAGTTTTGAAGCAGAGTGACTTGACTTGGTATATATATAAAGACTTAGCTGTCCACAACATGGCTGGATCTTTATTACAGTAATGGAAGCACTTCCAGGGTAACAAAAACAGGAAACAAAAAAGCACGCTAAGCGTCGTTCCAGCAAAAAGAAGTCAGTACGTACTATTACTGGCCATAGGAGGGTACGTTTTTTTTTCATTATTTACCTCTGTCTTATATAGGGAAAACGGAATGCTACAGACAGCATCAATCTTGCGATCTACTTTTGTGTGGATACATGACTTGTGGGAGGCTGTCATATAAAATCTTTTCTTGTATGGAATTTGGGTGAAAATCCATTCAATATGTTTCACACTGGTTTCACACATTGCTTATGAGAAACTTTTTGCGATCATTTCGCTGCAACAGAACTCAAGCCGCGTGCTTAATTAACAATAGGCTACTACTACAACTTCCACATTCAAGGTCCAGTGTGTAAAGTGGACGTACGTACAGCCACTGCTTCAAAGCCAGGAAGTGATGTCAGAAGCTGTTTTCACTTTTCCAACAATAACCAACGCCCTCACTCTATTGTTCATATACAATTACAGGCGAACACACCACTTTCTTTTAATTTCACCACTCCATGTTCGGCCATTCTTTGTGGCTTCGGAAACAGACTTTTTTTCCCATGACTTTTCCGCCCCCTCCTCGGGGCGGGATTTTACACAGGTGGTACCATGGACCTACTCTGACGATTTATTCACCTAAGTAGGATTTGGTGTTCGTCTGCCTCCTGGATAAGGGGTCCTCTCCGAGGGTACGAAAGGTTTACCGATGATGTTATTTTCCTGTCTATACCATCTACATGTAGTAGTAAATACCACGGACGTGATTGCCGTAAGGTAAACTTGAGGGCATTACTCAACAGCTACGCGTGACCTCGGTAGTCATTTATGTCATATTGGTCCTTGAGCCTGTGGCGGGTACGTAATAACACATTGCCCCGGAACACAGAGCCAATATAACATCCGACTTACCGAGAAACCTTAGGTTTCCCCAGGTATCCATTTATCTAGCATATCTAAAGGAAGGATGAACAGAGGGTGGGTTGCGAGCCGACTACCCAAGTTTGGATTCAAACCCAAGTCCGAGAATTCGCAGTAAGGCGTGTTAACCACCGTCCCCTCGGAGGCGCCGTAAGTGGCGTCCCATTAATACAAGATTATGAAGAGAGACTATAGATAGGAGATTATAATATTATTGCCTCCTAGCATAAATGGGAGCCCCTGCAAAGTGCATTCATTGACAAGGCTGTTGGCAGCGGCGGACCTACAGATGTTCCTTAACTAGTGGTGCCATGAGTAAAACTACCCAATATCGTACATATTGAGTGAACATGCTGGCCCTCATTAACATTTTTAGCTCTGCTTTTATTACAAGTAATAAATTTCGTTTGTAATTTGTTTTCGTACAGAAGCACGAAAGCTATTATGCTGATACATGCAGATCTTATTGCATTTACCTAAATCTTCAAAGAAAAAAATACCTTAGAACAATGGAAATAAAATGAATATACCCTCCACTAATACAAGGCGGCGCCTCCCCTCAAGATATTTAACGAAGTCTTTTTGAATTGTCTCGATTTATGCGCACCGTTAGTAACGCAAGAATAAGGAGGTCCTTTGCCCCATGGATCACTGAGGAACTGAAAACACTCATGCAGCTAAGAAATAATGCCTTGAAGGACCTGAAAAAAGACAGAAGTAACACTAATTTGGAAATTTACTATAAAAATCTTACAAGACAAGTTGGAGCTTTGATCCATCAAGAATATTATAACAGCAGACTTAAGGATAACAGAGGTAACAGTAGAGCCACCTGGAAGATTATTAGAGAACTGATTCCTGACAGCAAGAACACAGCAAAGACTACATATAATATAACAATGAAGTGACAGCTGGTCATTTTAATACTTTTTTTGCTCAAGTGGGTAAATATACATTTGAAAAATCTCAACAGAACTTGAGTGATGCAGATGTAATACTACAACCATTACACACATATTCAAGCCATGACATTAATTCACATAGTAATTCACATATGTTTCGACCTGAACCCACAAGCTGGGAAACAATAACTTTAGCCATCAAACACATGAATAATAGTGACTCTTACGGATCAGACGGCATCCCTCTATATTTTTTAAAAGATGTCCTTCCCGTCATCATTGCACATATTACTTGCATCATTGTAACTGAAGTTTTCCCCACACCGTGAAAGCACTCCATTGTAATACCTATTTTTAAGTCTGGCAATGTAAACGAACCTAGTAACTACCGTCCCATATCTCTCTTACTCATTCTTTCTAAAGTTACTGAAAAAATAATTGCATCTCAGCTTACCTTATACCTAGAAACAAATAATCTGCTCAGCAAAACCCAACATGGTCTCAGGCCTAATCTGTCTATTAATACTGCTTTATTAAACCTAACTAACGAACTTTACGCAAATATGGACAACAAGAAAATTTATTTAATCACCCTTTGCGATTTGTCTAAAGCTTTCGACAGTGTCAGTCACGAAATATTACTAAACAAGTGCCTCAACATGAATATAGATTCCTTCTGGTTCCAGAATTACCTAAGTGATAGAACACAATCGGTGCGGATAAGTAGGGGAGGCGGTGGCTGAATGGATAGCATGACGGCGCCCCGTTCAGGATGACACGAGTTCAATTCCCGCCCGGTGCCACAAAGTTGGGATTTCTCAGCCGCCGCCGAGTGGCTTAAAACTACCCACATGCTGTCCAGAAGACCACCTATCAACCCGGACTTTAGATTCTAGGATTGAAAATGAGCTCCGGGAGAGCAGCATGAGCCAATGCAAGATGGCGCCACTATAAACACTCGCCTGCGCCAGAACGGGCTGGGCCGACCCTCAGGCCCCACCGGGAAGAAGCCTTGGGCCGACCATCAGGATCCACCGGGAAGAAGCCTACCGGCGCAATAGGCCACGACGTAAAAAAAATAAAAATAAATAAAAAAAACTGTCTGACAGCTCTAGCATTTCCTACGGTGTGCCTCAAGGGTCACTACTTGGTTCAATTTTATTTATTATATATGTAAACGACCTCTGGTGCTATTTCTCGAAGTGCCAAATAATCCAGTATACTGACGACACCCAGTTTATCCACAGTGCATTATATAGATGATCTTAACAACATAATACGTAAAGGAGAAGAAACTGTTAAACTTGCGAAACAATATTTTAAAAGAATGGTCTACTGTTAAATGCACAAAAGACGCGGTGCATGTTCGTTGTAAGGAACAAGGCGGCTCCTCTCACAGATTCCTCCCGACACTCACATGCAGGTGGA